>NW_022280069.1:1742830-1889278 GCF_004355925.1 Anarrhichthys ocellatus | reverse complement strand
ATATATATATATATATATACATATACATATACATACATATATATATACACATACACGTATATATATATATACAAAAAAGTAAAACGTGTATGTATGTGTATATATATATATACACACATACATACACACACGTTTTACTTTTTTGCTGTTGTTGACATTTTGTAGTTTGAGGCCATGACACTTTGGGCCTTTGTGTCTGTGCCTGGTGGACCCGTTCAGTAATAGAGGTGAACGGTTTGTAAAGCCTCTAAAATGACTTAAAATGAAATTAACGCCAACAGCTTTCAGTGCAACTCTTTCTCTGGTAGAAAAACACAGCCTCCAATGTACTCAGCTGGCAGTAAGCTGTGAGGATTAACTGCTCCTCGAGGGAGCATGAGAAGCAGGCTAACCCAACCCAACCAGGTTGGCCTTTCATAATCACTTCGCTAACGGTGTCAACACGTTTCAGGGCGTCCCGATGACTTGGCTCAGGCTGCTACACACACATGCTCAGAATTATGCAACCGCCCCGTCTCTGTCGCTCTCTCACCACCACCCACTCCTCCTCCTCCTCCTCCTCCTCCTCATCATCTCTGGATGGCCTACATTCAGTCGTCATTGCGTAAACACTCCAAGTGAGATCGTATTACACACGGACTAACTGACGCGGCCAGCGAGCAGTTACATCGCATCCACCTGTCTGCTACATGTGATGTTTTTACGTAATGCTTGTGTGTGGACCAGCAACAATGAGAACATGTGGGTGGGTGGATCCTTCACTACCGCCCCATCGCTGCTCATAACACACACTCGGTTATCTAGGTTGAGTTCACTGGGAACTTCTCAATGACTCATTTGAGAATGCATATCATAAACAGGTTATTTCAGTGAAATCATAACTTCTTAATACCAGTTTTGTCTGAACATTTTCTGAGGTTCTTTTTACGGATGTCACGATGCCAGAAGTTGAGTACAAATACCAGTGAAATTACACAATTATCGATACCACGGTAAACAATAAAAGTTAAACCGTAAATCCAATATACTGTAACATACACTCTGTCCATACGTTTTTGTTGGGAAGTTAAATGGGTCATAATTCCCTGTCTACTATATATTTTATACTGCTGTGAAAACATATCCTTTAACTGTATTTATTCAATTTTCTCGCCAAAACTATATTTGAACCTGAACTCATCATGATGTAAATCAATGGCACCTCATGTTAGCTGTTGGCTTCATGCAGGACATGAAATAAAGACTCTTCTTGGTCCTGCGCTGGTTGATGCCAGGCGGCTTCTGAAGTGTGAAGCCAATGCTGAAGGGCCTTAAACCTGCATTCTCTCTAATGGCCATCAGGGGGCGACTCCTCTAGTTGCAAAAATACAAGTCTAATTGTATAGAAGTTTATGAGGAAATGACTCTACTTCTCTCTTGATTTATTACCTCAGTAAACATTGTAAACATGAGTTTATTGCCTCAATCTCTAGTTTCAATACAGCATTAGTAAATTATGGTCCATTTAGTCAAACAGACCATAAAGCAGGGTATGCTTTAGGGCGGGGCTTACTGTGATTGACAGGTCGCTACCAGAGCAGAATACAGCGTCTCGACATCACTCCTCCGCATTCAAAATATGGTCACTTCCGTTCACTGGTTGCAAAAAAAAACAACAAGATGGCGACGGCCAAAACGCTGCACTCAAGGCTTTAAAGCGACAGTCCACAAACCAATGGGTGACGTCACGACGACTACGTCCACGTCTTATATACAGTCGACGGTTGAGGCAGAGACGATTAACCTTAACGATGGTTAAGGTTAGGCATTGAACGTGGGTAGTTAGGGTCAGGATAGGGCATTGCTAATGATAAACTTAAGTTGATAATTAGTTGAGACCGACCCTTCCGTCACCTCTTATATCTTCCTCTATCTGATCAATGACATCTACAATCCACTGTCCGCTATCTCCTGTCTTCTCTGTCCTTGAAGGCCTCATCATTTCCTCTCAGTGTCTCACGAGGCCCCCCGCTGAGTCGGCGTGGATCAGATACTTACACTCCTTGGACATTCCCGCTGCGAAGCACCTCTGGAGCCGACAGTACTGACAGCGGTTCCTTGTGATCTTGTTGATGATGCAGTTTCGGTCTCGGTGGCAGGTGTACGCCATGTTTTTCTGCACGCTGCGGCGGAAGAAGCCCTGCAGAGGCAACGGGGAGAGTGGAGAGAAGATATTATTCATTCAAGTTACCATGAGTATGAAATAACCTTTTTATGTCATCTGGAATCGTTCTGACACCGTAAACAGGTGTATTTACTTTTATAAATTGGATAGTTTACAGTGATATTAGTGGTATGTTTCTCCAAATACAGTAATCAATAACTAACTAATCATCCTGTACAAACATATTATGCATTCAGATATTTACTCCATTCATGGTCAGTCATTAGGAAACATTAGATCATGTCTGTAAAAAGGTTTTGTGCCAATCCACCAAGTGGATTCTACTGGCTGTAGAATATAATACAGGCCTTTTTTATTTCAATGTTTACAAAAATTACAGATGAAAAGAAACCTTTAGGATACTTTTATTGTCAGTTGAATTGGGAATAATAGCAGGTTCCAATGATATGAATAAAGCTACTGTTATGTGTATGTGTGCTATACTTTAGAATCAGGCAACGTGCTTTTAAATAGCTTGATTTTCAGCAAAAACTCAGTGTGATTCTGCAATAACGTCACAAACTACAACTCGAAATGTGGTGAAAACATCTACAAACAACACAGATACACATCTGGAATTACACAAGTCAGATTGTTTACAGCAGCGTGTTTACGTTGTCTAGATGGAAGTCACTGTTGCTGAAATATTGACTGAACAACATGTTTACCAGGACAAAGTTCAGGTACTGTAGTGATGTTGGTGTTATCTCTGAGCAAATAGAGCAATCAATATTTATTCATGGTGTATTTGTTGAGGAGAGATACAATATACATAGGCAAACTGAAAACAGCTATCAGATGCAAGTAGTGTTGAAAGCAGAAGCTAATTTGCAAAACACGGTCCTAGAAGGGTCGAAGATATTAAAACGTGCTGTAAAAATGTATTATACATAATGAACTTTGGAGCAGCTGTTTCATCCCTTGCTTTCCTGGAGCAAGGGTATTTTATTTTTACATTTTTTACCACAGGCCTGACATGTTACCTTGCAGCCCTCGCAGGCGCTGACGCCGTAGTGGTAGCCCGAGGACTTGTCTTGACACACGAAACAGGGCTTGTAAGTGCGAGGAGGCAGCGGCGGGGAGGCGGGGCTGGCGAACAGGTCGTCTGAGCTGGAGCTGGAACTCTGGCTTTCAACGGCTGCAAACACACAATTTGACACCAAAAAAACACTCATTAACAAGCACAACAGGGAGAATGTAACATACTGTCACTTATAAGTTTGAACCTTTTGGGTTTTAATATCAAAGAAATCTGATCGAGCACTTGATTTCATGACAGCGGCATAATAGTAGGATAGTAAACAGAATATCTTTGGGTTTTGAACAAGCAATTTGAATACGTCTTCTTGGGCTGTGGGAGATATTAACAGGCATCTTTCTCCATTTTTTTTATTCTATTTTATGGACAATCGATCATTATAGGGCATTCACTATTTATTCAAAATATGTACTTTCATTTGAAGTGGGAAAATATTCAAAATCACATTCAAAATGTACCGTTCATACAGAACTTGCAACATTATGGGACAATAGGAACATTTTATGCCAAAATAATTACAAGTAAGAGAATTATTTCACAGTCCTCTTGTTACTGGGCAGGACATTCATGTGAATCTACACTGATCTTATCAGCTCTTATCAATAAGAAGTGGACGTAGTCACCGCGATGCCCACCACGTCACCATCTTGTTTTTTTGGACCAAAAGTGACAGAAGAGGGTGGAGATACAACCGACCGCTTAATAAGACATTTATAGGGGACAAAAATGCTCAAAGAGTTAAAGATGTAAGAAGAAAACACGGACAACTCCCAGACCAGACAATGCCGTGCTAGAAACCTGTCAATCACAGTAAGCCCCGCCCTAAAGCATCCCCTGCTTTATGGTCTATTTGACTCTAAATGGACCATCATTCACTAAATGAACATCGTGCTGTATTGAAGAAGACTTGACACTAGAGATTGAGACCATAAACTCATGTTTACAATGTTTACTGAGGTAATAAATCAAGAGAGAAGTAGAGTCATTTTCTCATAGACTTCTATACAACCAGAGGAGTCGCCCCCTGCTGGACAGTAGAGAGAATGCAGGTTTAAGACACCTCAGCATTCATTGGCTTCCAGCTTATCGCCTGGCCTTTATCAGACTCTGAGACGACAACACTTATTCACATTTATTGAAAATGTGGAGTTACATATCTGCACTTGTCCTTCATGGACTAAGAAACCAAAATTCTCGAGTGAAACCCCAACTGTGTCATGAATAAGAGAGTAGGCGCTCTGTCCAGAGAAAGCAGGACTCATCGATCACAAACCGGCTCTTTGGAAATGTAGTCAACGTAGAATTTACTTCTCCATAACATGCACACATTTGCACCTATTGTGGCAAAGCGTTTATCTCAATCTTTCCAGTTGATCATTTCACAACAGTCCACCCTCTTCAACTTCAACAGACGCTTTTGAGAGGAGAATTGCTGCGGTCTGTGGGGGCTCGCTCAGCCTCCCCCGCCGGCTCTCTGATCACCTCCACCGCTGACAGAAAACGAAGAAAGTCGTTGTTGAAAAAAGGGGGACAAAAAAAAAAAAAAGAGAAAAATTGCTCATCTACATCCCCTCGAACCCGTGGCCTCTAATTGAACCTGGAATCAGCGGGTCAATCGAGGACACCCCCATCAGCCCGAACACAAAACAATGGCGGAGCATGCCACGAGCCCAGCTGACTGATGAGAGGGAGGGAGAAGAAACAGAAAGTGTGTGCGGTGGGGCAGTGGCAGTCATTTGGTCGGGGGAAGGGAGAAAGAGGGGGCCCCCGTCCCAATTTAGGTGGTGTTGTGTGATGTACGCGACAATGCCTTTAACATTTAAATCAAACATATTTTGGAGCCTGCGGGATAAAAGTTTAAAAAGTCAACTTGCATGTGAAAGAAGTTGCATACGAGCTTGATATTTTTAGTAAATTTCATGTGAAGAAAGCAGCTCTTTTTGTGATTAACCTCACTTTGCTTGTTGCTAAATACAACATCCATAAATCAAAATTCAAAAGAAGCATTTTCTGTCGCAGCCCTCACAACGAATTCACTTATTTTCTCCACTGATTATTTTCTAAAATGTCAAAAGGAGTGAAACACGCTCATAATAATTTCACAGAGTCCAGAAATGATTCTGAAGAAACAATAATAACCGACAAACATTTCATTTACCGTCATATTCGACAAAGAAAAACTTAAAATCTTCACATTTGAGAAGCTGCAACCAGCCTGAAAAATTACCAAAGATATTAGTTATCAAAACAGTTGCCTGCAGCTTTGGGTTATTTATTTGTACATCTTTTGTCTCCTTTTACTGGTTAAAAATACTTTCAGTATTGAGACGTGAAAGCAGCGACAGTCTGTAAGTAAGAAACTCACAAAATACTTCTGAGAAAAATGGCCCCTGTGGCTGATAATATATTATTACATGTGACATTATTAGATTATTAGATTGTTTGATCTATTGAATGAGGGAAAGCAATTCTACGACACTGTGTTTTCATTTAAATGACTAACTTTAATATTTATGTGAAATAATTGTACCTCTTTGTGCATCTTAATGCAGGACTTTTACTTGTACTGTCTTCTTGTTTTTACATGTGTTGTACTTGTACTTCTACTTAAGTATAATATATGGGTACTTCCTCCACCACTGACAACAGTCTGGCTCTCCTCTGAGCCGGTGACCGTCCGGTGAACCCGCGGTGACCCCAAACTGACCGGCCCGTCCCAAACACAGACCACCACACTGCCATGAGCCGCTCTGTGCACAGCTCCCTGTTTACTGATGATTATGTGAAAAACAAAAGCTTCTGAACTCACCACGAAAGGCATCGCAGTACATTGATCACGAGATTTACTTTTTCCCCTACTTGACTTTCATAAGCAGTTTATAAAACAATCAATAAATGTGTTGTAACACACTAAAGTGTAGTTATACACGACCATGAGAGCATTTTAAAGTTTGTAATACTGTACAGTATTTGTCACAGTTATAACATCTCTTATGAAGTCTACTTTATATTATTAAAACTGTGTTTCATTCATTGTGTGTTATGGGTGCCCACGTGAGTTATGGTTGTTGACAAATAAATGAATAAACACTTAAATCTGCTTACATGAAACCATCAATTAAACATTTATATTCTGCTTATAAATGTTAAATGAGGGGTTAAAGTGAACTGTTACAGCAGAAGGAAAAGTCCTTCAGACATGATTAGAGGAAAAAAACTCAAATATGGCTTCAAGTCAGTTTTTGTATTTATTCTAATATTCTTTTGTTCGTTTGTCAGCTCCAACTGTTGATATCTTCCAAAGTAAACTTAAAATAGACCTCCTTTAGCCTGGATATTGTTTAGAATTATGTTTTTTTAAATGTTTTTGTTTTAAAATCATCATTTATTTAAATGTGTTCATGCTCAACAAGATATTTTATTCGTTTGTGTCTATTTGACTGTGTTTTAAACCTATTTTGTTTTATTTATTTATTTTCAGCATTGTTATGTGTTACCTGCGTTAGGCTCAGATTGTTTTGCTGTTCACATTTGTTCACATCTTATTATCAGCGTTGTCAGTCTTCTGTTAAGCACTTTGAATTGTATTAATTAGTAGATGCATGAATTCTTGTTGACTGAACTCACCTGATGTGATTTTGTTTAGCCAATAAATTAAAGTGTATAGAGGAGGGTGTCAAGCACAACATTGAAAAGCCTTAAGTTAATTTGTTTGGCCATATAACTACAACAAACTTGATGTAACATGATTCATTTCTCTTTTTAAAATAATATGATGTTTACCTTATGGAGGCCACCAAAACATCACTGATGCAAATTATTTTAAAAATGTAGTTTTCCACCTACACTGCGAGCACCGGTGCTGCTGCCAGTCCGCCTCGACCAGCTCGGGGAAGAAGGCTGCCAGGTCCTGGTCCTGGTCCTGGTCCTGCAGCATGCACGCAGGGCTGGACGTGGACGCGTACAGGTCCAGGACTTCTCCGGGACCGAAAGCTTGAAATTCCAGATAGTCAAACATCTTCGAGGTTTCGGTCTCCGCGACTGAGACCCTGTCCGCATGTGCAAATCCTTCACAGCAAAGGCGGGGTTTTTTTTTGCCCCCCCCCCCCTCCTTACTCCGTTTTGAGTTTGATGCAAACGGTGTTTTAAGAGTAAAACATGCGTGTTGCATTCAGAGGGGCGTGTGCAGACCTATGTTTCGTCACAGACGGTCAGAGAGTGTTCGCATGTCGCTGTGCAGAACAGCCACTGGCGGTTAAACGCGTCCAGGTTTATTCTGAGGCTGTTTTGCATAACAAAGTTAGTCCCGGGACTTTCTTCCTCTTATCTCCTCTTTATTGACGAATGTCTCAACTCGGCCCTGCTTCATACTAGTTATGTCAGAGCGAGCGATGGTGTTACCTAATGTATGCGAGTGAACTCCCGGTGAACCGCCTCCGCTGCTGGCCTTCACATGACCCAGCCGTGGCGTGACGTCACCGGCAGCGGTTGGAAACAAAAACCGTTATTTTACTTTGAGTAAAAATTATTTATTCTGTAAAAGTAGGCGAACACGATGAAAGTTTAACTTTGAAAAGTATACAATCTGGAGCATTAAAAAACAAGAGATATTATATATATTTTTTATGGTCTTTCTTCTGCTCAAAATCTGGCGCCTACAATCCCCACAATGCAATTTGATCGTGGAAGTCGGCCGGTTGGAAACACCTACCGAAGTGATTTACTCAAGTACAAGTATTAATACTGTAAAAGTAACCGACCACCGTCAGAAGTTTAACTTTGAAAAGTATAAAATGGAAAGCAGCATAATTCGAGAAATTTTATTCCGAGTAATCTTCTTCCTGTTCAGAATTTGGCGCCTACAATCCCCATAATGCAATTCGAGTGTTGACCGTGTTATGTAGCTAACTAAGTATCTTATTAAAAGTACGGCACTTCGGTACAGTTTAGAGGTACTTGTCTTTTACTCAAGTATTTCCATTTTATGCCAAGGTGCTTTATAAAAAGACAATACTTTTACTACATTACATTTATACACTTACACACTTACAAATATTAAAGGCTACATTTAGATGCATTTTTAAAATGTGAAGTATTTCTTCAGTTTAAAGGAGCCTAAAAGTACTTGAAACAACCATACATATATAGTGAAGAAGGTCAGTATTCAATTATTATCAGCCTGTAAATGCGAATGCATCAAAGATTTCTTCTCCTTTCAGATCAAGATACAATATTAGGCTTAATTCACCTCTACAGGGTGAGAAAGTCATAAACCATAAAGATATTTACTGTTAATAAAATCCTTCTACAATCAAACTCAAGTGTGTTTATGTTCTGAGAAATGTATATTCAGGAGATGGGATACAGGAATTCTACCAAACTACATAATTTATGTGCTATAGAATGTTCACCCTTGTTCGATGTAATGCTCAGTTGAGTATTATTTCACATTTACTCATTTTGTGAACTGAACATGCTTTAATTAGGCCAGAACATGCCTATTGATATATTGTCACTTTTTCAAGGCAAGAACACAAAAGATTCAAGGAATTCACTCACTTAGCTTTAACATAGAAGAGTACATATGTTGTAGTTTTGTGGCAAAACTTCAAGGGGATTGTAGTCCTAGGTATGATGGACTACAAGTTAAAGACACAGTGTCTATAGAGACAGTTACAAAATGTGCAGCAGAGATCAAATACACCCAGATAGAATATGCAGCAATAGAAATAAATGATATGTAAACATCTGGTTCAGGCATAAACAAGCATATAGAATCTTAATCCTCATTAAGACCCAGTGGTTGCAATGTTCTTATGAGATGATATTCAAATTATTCGGAAATATAAGTGAAATACTCTTCCTGCTCCCCTCCAAACTCACTCAAGTGCAGTGAGATTAGTGTCATTATGCTGGAGAACACTCAGGCTTTTAGCTTTGGATGCATGGTTCACCATAAAGGGACACTTTCCTGTTTTAAATAAAGGGACACTTTCCTGTTTTAAATAAAGGGACACTTTCCTGTTTTAAATAAAGGGCATCAAACCAAAGCAGGTTAACACTGATGTTCCCGTATTGGCATTTCATGATTGAAACCATGTGGCCTTTTACAAAATCAATACTTTTTAGGCTCTGTTTCTCTTCATTTACGTCCACTTCAATTCTTGATCCATGACTTTAAGTGAGAAATATTTGCAGCCAGGAGGATCCATAATTAAATCTACCGGGAGATAAAGTAGGTCAGCTGCAAGATGGGTCGGTGGGTAGGGGGAAGGAAATCTGTTCCACTTTGGAATAATGGACCAATTTAACAGCATTCATCAACTGGAAATGACTGAAAACAACTTCCAAGCCCTCCCCCCCAAAAAAAACAAAAAAAGAAATACATAGAAAAAGTATTTAAAAACATCGTCTAAAAATGTATCAATTAAAAAGAGATCACAGGCGAAACTATGTTGTTTGAATATATAAATACACTTGATCTCCTTCAATGCCACTGCTAACCCCATTGAGGCGTGGAGGCAGCACAGATCCAATGTTAAAGGAGGCTAATTACTCCCAGTATCTCCCACACTCCAGGGAGGCCAGGTCATCCAGAGGACAGGCATGTGAAACATTCCTGCAGCCTGCTGCTGCTGGACCTCCCTCCCAGTCCCAGTCTTCCCCTGTCCTCCTTTTCTCCTCCTTCATCCGTCCTCCCCCGGCTCCTCGTCCCCGTCCTCTTCCCTCTGTCCCATTTAGCATCGCTCTAATTTTTTTTTCTTTTTCTTCTTGCTCTCCATCGTGATCGCTCTTTCCAATGTTCACTCAGTCAATTGTCATCGTTCTGTGGTAGGAGTGCATCTATTCAGCCATTCATCAATCACATTTTGTGGCATGTGACGTACGGATTTGTTCTGATTAAACGACGGCTCTGTGAGGTTGTACTTAGGGTGCTTTGAGGTAATTCTAATGTAAACATGCTAATGTCCTCGCAAAGACAACGCTATCGTGCTGATATTAAACAGGTACAGTGTTTACCAGCAACTATTACTAAACTCCATTTGGATTGAGGCACAGATCTGTGGCTGATGTGTGAGGTATTGTTGTATTCAGTCTGGCTGTACCCTGACAGTCCTGGATACCTCCATGGATGTATAAAGAGAACTTGATACAGCATTGAATGCGGCGCCCCCCATCATTCCTACATGCAACAGGGTTGCTCCGCGGTGCGTGAAGCAAGAAAAAGTTAAGACTTCCAAGTACAAATTTCCAATGGAAGTACTCGGATCTTCCGGCGCTCTCACGCAACCCTGGGCCCAAAAAACAAGTGCACAAGTGTTTCCTTTAACCCTGCTTCCCAGCCCACCTTATCGGGCTTATTTTGATGAACGGAGGAAGGAAAACCTCTCTGGATTCAGCTATGTGCTAGTGCATTTTACAAATGTTAGGACATAGTGATTTAAATGAGGGCCTTTCATGTGTTCGCACTGGGCGGTTGATTTAAAAAAAATTATCCGCTGTTTTACAGACGTCTGTTTCGAAATGTAAGTCTATGGGAAAAAATATATATACGCTACCATAGACGGTATACAAGAAGTGGATGTAGTCGTGACGTCATCCATCGATTTGTGGACTGCCGTTTTGAAGCCTTGAGTTCAACATTTTGACCGTTGCCATCTTGGCTTTACACAACCAATGAACTAAAGTGACCATATTTGGACTGGAGGAGTGACGTAGAGACGCCATGCATGGCTCTGATAGCGGTAGCAACCTGTCAATCACAAGGTAGCCCCGCCCTAAATCATACCCTGCTTTATGGTCTGTTTGACTCTAAATGGACCATCATTTACTAAATGAACATCATGCTGTATTGAAGAAGACTTGACACTAGAGATTGAGACCATAAACTCATGTTTACAATGTTTACTGAGGTAATAAATCAAGAGAGAAGTAGAGTCATTTTCTCATAGACTTCTATACAACCAGAGGAGTCGCCCCCTGATGGCCACTAGAGAGAATGCAGGTTTACTTCAGCATTGACTTCTTGTCAGAACCGGAGGTTGCCGCCTGTTTGCTACAAAGCCTGGCACTCTTCCTAGGGGCTTGTTTACATCTAGAAAAGCTCTGGGAAGGCTTACGTTAAAATAAAACATGCATTAGCCAACAAACGCTTTGGCGGATTCTCATAATTACAAATTTTGGTTTTTAATATAATTATACTCAATATTAATATAATATAGTTCACTTTATATATAACCTGACCCTAAACCATTAAGACCGATTTACTTATTATTATTTAGGTTTTTGTCCTGATTTGGTCAAAATCATGAAGGAAATCTACCCCAAATATACAAAACCACACAAAAACAAACCACATCTTGGTTTCGTTAAAGCTATAAAATCCTTTTCATCTGCTCCTCATTTTGTGCAGTTCTCCAGCATTTTGTCCAAATATGGCGTCGCACCAAATGGTAGGTAGACTGAATGACCGACTTCCCAACAGATCCTCAGCTTTCCTTTTGTTTCTTTACAACCAGTTGTAAACCTTCACTTGGAGCCTGCACCATTGAGGGGTTGTTTATTAGAGCAATATATCTCTTTATTCTCACTGTCACACAAACAGCAGTGATGACGGGCAATGAACAGGTTTAAAAGGGCTCTCTGTAAGTTAAACTCCTCTTTAAAGTTTTAGCTTATTAAACAAATAAAAATCAAGACCATACTTGCTGATTGATGAACAGTTGCCAGGTTTTTGGAATATAATGTGGGCAGTTATATTTTCTGACCTGCAGCCAACCCGTCATCTGACCTGTCCGGGATTAAGTGGAGTTTTGCATTAAGGACTGCCTAAACTTTTCAACAGTAGAAATGACACGAGTCAAACTGATACATCTAGTTTTTATAACATTGAACCTAAATTTGTAGATTTCACCTCACAGTCAGAGATTAACATTGGATATATACATTATGTTTGTTAATATATGCTTTCTGTAGACCCAAACTGTAGTGGAGGCAGAGAACCTCTACACGGCTTGATGAATACTTAGTTTGCTCAGTAAAGAAGCACATTTTTGGATGTTATGTGGAAGCAAACAATTTCAAAAAGCCTTTGCAAAAGCTATTTTTCTTTACCTATTGTTTCATTGGCCAATGCAATGTGGAATACGGTGTTTAATTACGATGTTTTTCATGGAGGAAATTAAACATTGTGACGATTTGATTGGCCGGAGATTAAGCAAAGTCTCACAAAGAAAAAACATGTTTAGAAATATAATGAATTAAAGACATTAAAGCAGAACTCCCCCCTTAAACAAATGACGTGCATACAGGACACGTTACTGAGCCATGGTTTAAACCTGGTCAATGAGTTGCAGCTATGAAAAAAATAGTTCTTGTTCAAAAGCATTGTGGGAAATACAGCTAATCACTGGGTTGAACTGTTTAGAGCACATTTCCCAAAGTTGGAATCAGTCCCATCTTAAGGGGACCTTTCTGAGGAGCATCCAGCATTGTGCTGCATTTTAACAGGCTCATATTTGACTATATGCAAATGAGGAAACTGACAAAGGTCACCTTGATAAGCCACCTGATAAGATCCCTGAACAACTGTTACTTTATTAAGTAGGCAATGACAGAAAGCAACGAATTACAGCTAAAGCATGTCATTTTGTTTTACTATACATCATCACTTCTAGATTTAGAACACAAAAACAAACCAGAAATAAACAGATAAACTAAGTTTACAGTGGCCATGATTAATACAGTAAGATATATATGAAAGAATAAGCAATAATAAACAATGAGGTGTCCTCGGTGTATTTAATGTGAGCCAGAGATGAATAATGGCGTCGTTCACATATCAAGACATTGAGCCTGTACCAAGATCCCTCACAGCAGACACAAACATTAACTCATTCTTCTTCTCCTTCCTTTTTAGATTTGTTGTGCTTATCTTGTCTTTGCTGGCCTTAAGTGGTTTAACTGAAACAGGAAACTTTTAACCAGAGGATGGCAAAACTCTGCTTTTTTTCACCTCAGTATATAGTTACTCTATAAATGTACAAGATACTGCACACAAGTGCATATCATCTGGTATTATGTGATTTCTTTTGTGCAACATTTGGCTGTGCATTGAGTCTTGTATGCAGATAAAGCACGGCAAAGTGAAGATTACAACCTTTTTCTTTTTTTTGTTTTGCGTCTTTGATCTACAAGATTTGCTACAAGTCATCTATCTACAAGTCATCTATCTACAAGTCATCTATCTACAAGTCATCTATCTACAAGTCATCTATCTACATTACAGACATTCTTCCTTTGCAGCTTATAGAAAAGCAAACAATCACACAGAACATCTGATGCACTGGCTTCATCTTTCTCTTACTCTTGTTTTCTGGGTTGAGTCTTCCACCGCAGGTTAAAGTCAGTCAGTAAAGCCTTGTTCGTTAGCAGTGCACCCAGCTGAGAGGGAATAAAAATAATATCAGGAAAACATCATGGTTGGGCTTAAAATGTGTACGTAAACTTCGTAAAATGTAAACAAACACGTCACAAACATCAGTAACTTCTAAATAACTATTCTGGTTAAAAGTCCTGTGTTGGTCCCTCCAGCCCTGTGTGTCTTTGTTCAACGTCGTCACACGTTTTCTCTGAGTGTCTAATAATGACGCGGATGGGTTTACACAGCAGTTACGTGAAAGACCGCTGCGTCTCATACGGATGCTAAAGGATACCTTGTGCGTCGGTATCAGACGCTAAAGGGGGCGTGACGAAGCGATCGGAATCTGACGCCATGGAAATTTGAACGAGCTGTAATATTGTCAAAAACGACACAAGCGTTTTGGTAATGTACCGTCATAAAGCATAAAATAATTAAATAATTAATGTAGCGTCTGACACACACTGCACACTAAACATCTTTCATTTTGTGTGTTATTTTCTGCTCGTGCAACACAGTTTTCCTTGAGGGAGTTATGGGATTTAACAGATGTTAACATGTTACTGAAGTCTGATTCTTGAGGTCTGATGCCAAAGGTTAACTGATTCTAAGGTATATTTTTACATAATAGTTATATGATATATTAGCTCTGAATATAGCATAGCAAACCTTTACATGCCAGACAGCCACTAGCTTTTAGACTGCATGTCTGCTATATGTTGCACTGAGGGTTCATGGGATTTTGTATGATCTGCTTGTGATTACAGATGCCGTCGAAAGAATCATGTCTCACGTGCCGCCACAGATGATGAGTGTGAAACAGCAATGAGGTGGTTCAACCTGGCAGCAGACAGGGGAAGCTCCAGGAGGCGTGCCACAGTCAGCATCCCTACTGAACAAGCCTAAACATGTATGTGTTATACGTGTGATACATGCGTTTTTTTTAAATCCTGTTTTTGATACTATTCATTGCAGAGTTTGCTATCTGTTTAGGTCTTATATGCAGAGACACCTCAACTGTGGGGTCTGCTAGCCCCTCCAAACCAAGCCTCACATGGTTTTAATCCCCCTTTGTCACCAAAGACTCTTAGGAAATGTTTTACTAAGATACTTATTTTGAGTTATGTTATAAGTTTGTTGAATGAGTAGGAATGTTCCACCACTTGTGTTTTACAGTGTATGCTCAGGACTGCATATTGGTGTTCAGTTGTTTCGATATGTTTAACCCAGTTCCTCTGTCCTTATCCAGTCAAGCTGTAATGTCTGCATGTGAATAGTCATTCACAAGGCACCGTTACTGTGTAATGCTGCATTTCTTCTCTCGACAAGTTGGAATTTCTTTCAGTTTTAACAGTTACAATGCAATGTTTTGAAAAAATAAAACACATTGGAACATTAAAATGTATTGTTTAATTTCTTTCCTTCTGTACAATTTTCTTGAAACAATACATTAAATCTCAAAATCAAATAGTATAATTAATTTAATTAAAAGTAAAGACATTACTTAAATAAACTAATGGTCTTAAGTAGCAATAAATAATGTTATATTAGTGATTTGTTTATATATGCTTATGTATGTTGAACTTAAAATAGTTATTTCATTAAACTTACACTAAAAAGAAATAATTCAAGTGAACTAATGATTTTTAGTAAAGATTACTAATGTGGACTTACATTTGTCTACTGCATTCATGAAGGTTCTATGTTAACACAACTTGATCTGTTTAGTTCCTCCATTTGTAAAAACTTAAATGGTTTGAGGCAACGGGTTTCCACACGGTTTTCTAGTAAAGTCAACTAGTTCGGGCTAACAGTGTGGTGTGTTCTGCAGTAAGTCTGTGCATCCATCCAATTCAGACTCTTCTTAATTAAAGTATAAACTTTCTGGTCTGCTACATGTTGATCTACCGATAGAAGTAAAGGAAAAGCTTCTGTTACTGCAAAGACTCGAGTGTGTGATCAACTTAACAGCAGCTAGAAAAAAAACAGGTGTTATTGCTGTCCTCCAGGGATTTAACTTCTCACCTCGCTGTAGTGATGTAGAAGTGGACTACAGGGTGCGTCAGTACACTGTGACATCACTGAGAGGTGTTAGGGCTGGGTGTTATGGCCAAATTTTATATCCTGATTTAAGTAATTTAATATCCCAATAACGATATACATCATCATATGGCATGTTTTCTGGTAATTCAATAAATGAACTCTATATGAAATAATCACATGGTAAAGCCTTTTTTTTTAAAATACTGGCCAAATAAAAACTGAGTATTTTCTCATTTTATTAAGAACTTTAAAACAAAATACCCAGATTTTTCTGAAAGAAAATAAGTTGAGCTTTAATATTTCCGCATCGTCTCATATTATCTTGAATAGAAAACCAGACATTTTCAAAGAGATGTAAGATATAAATGAGACAAAATGAATGCATTTAGGCGGAGTTAACAGGCTCTCATTCTCTTCATTTCCTCTCATTAGTTCAAACAGAATGTACGCTCGACGTTCATATGAGGTTCATCAACAAAAGATACAAATATCAGAACAACACGAACGTTCAGGCTCAAAAGTGCACCGGGGATAAAAATGTTAGATAAAAGACTGGAAGGAATTCTGCAAATTGATTTGGCAACACCAATAAAACTTTCCTCGGACCACACCCAATAACCTTTCAACAGTATGCAGTTCTACACTGCTTTTCAATTCTCAGTTCACTCTTTAAATCAATAAACACAGTATTTGTTCTTACCGTAACAAACAAAATATCTGTTGGCCAGACAGTTAATATCATTCCATCTTCCATTTGGCCCCATGATCACACATGCCTGATCGAAGTTATGCCGATCCGGCTGACCTGATTGCCAGTTTTGGTAGCCAGTTCTGCTTGTTCCACCAGTTGCGGACCATCTCCAGGAGTTTGCATCACTGCCCATGATTCCCTTCCAGGATTTTGGGATTTTCAGACCAATCCAGATCAATGAGGAGATCGAACTAGGTCTGTCCAGCCTGTTTGCGTCTTCCGTGCTTTCAATGGTCGCCAGGTCGGTGTGTTTCACTCTGCAGTAGTGCTGAGCATCGGCCCATTTCATCGGCAGGTTGACATGGTGGTACTCTCGAGGGACGAGTGCGGCGTGAGAGCAGGAAGTGAGGCCAAGTCCTGAGGGTTGATGAGAGAGAGGGCATATTTAGCTGTGAACTATCAAAAATCATGGTTGAATCTGTTGATCTGAATCATTTCAAAATACTTTTTATTAAGTTTCTAAGAGAAATTAAAGAGAGGCCTGGTTTTTTACCAGCGCAGGAGAGGCAGCGACAGGAGTTTTCTTTGTTCTTTTCGTTTATTTGCTTGTTTTTGTTTGGTTTGCCAAATAAATGAGAAAAATGAAATCCTGTACCGACAATCAACTCTTTCTGCCTGCATGAACCACAAACCACGGTGCATCAGTGGCCCTTTGATCAATGTTTATTTATTTAGTTTTATTGGAGAAATGACCACTACAATGATCAACAGCATCAAATAAATCAACCTGCCTGAAGAGGAGTCAGAAAATCATTCCTTTGTCTATCGTATAGAAAAAATGTGTTCTAATTTAACCACATGCAGTATTGCAATTACTGGAGACACATTTCTTCTAATCATATCTTTATGAGTGTGATGGTTGATTTTTAGTGTCAGAAAATGAAGAAGATAGATTCAATTGAGCAGGTCAAAGGTCATATACGATTTCAGAAGCCCTTCTGTACATTAACTTGTTTTTACAGGCCGACATTTCTCAGCTGTCTGATTCAAAAGGAAATAATTAACTGTTTTGCGGCGCAAATGAGAACCAACAACAATCACCATGTAATTATGTAAAGATATTGTCACTCTTACCAAAAAAGACAGAAATCAAAAGCACGGTCCAATCCATTTCTGATTTCACTGAAAAGTACAAAAATATATTTATATACATATAATTAAATTACAAAATTAGAAAAGCACAAAAAACATAATTTACCATTAGAGCATATATCCACCTTAACACATGCATATGTACAAGATATTTGGTGAAATATTTGTAATAGTTTTGAGAATTGTATAAATTCTGTACTATACTGATGATAAAATGCCTAATTACTACTACTACTAATAATAACCATAGTAATTATAAAAGAATGAATAGATTGGTACTCACATACACAAAATCCAGTATTTTAACTCTTGGCAGCAAATCAACCAAACTTCGAATCGATTTGTCATCAAATGTCTGCTCACCTGTCAGAGAAGTATCCTGTGCTGTGCTGCATTTGGGTATGATCTTATTTAAATGTACAAATAAACAACATGATGGGGGGGGGGACACGAACACTTAAAGGAATCATGGTGTTCATGTGTTTATTTTAATGACAGCAGTCAATGTGACAACTCAACAATTATTTGAACTGTACATTGGAACATTTCTCTTTATGACAATTATCCACAAAGTGTGCAGCTTTTGGCACTGCGGTGTATCTTTCTGGGCTTCTCGAAGAACATTTCCAGAGCCTCTTGATATGTATTTATTTATTTATTTATGCATGTATGTATGTATGTAATTATGTATATATTTTAGTGCTGGGCAACAATTACAATTTTTAATCGCATTGTCATGCGCAAAGTTCAATAATGAATTAATAAGTAGTGTATTGCGCACTTTTAATTTAAAAGTACTGCTATATCAACAAAAGTGCAATAACATTTGGTTAACACTTCAAACAAATAAGGTGCTTTTTGACAGCAGTATTCCCTTTACACAGTTATATTTCTTGTAAATCTCAACTTCAACATTGATGTAATCAAACCAAAGCTATTTGCCAGCTATTATATTATATTATTATTATTATTATTATATTATATTATGCATAGCTATTAAATTACTTAAATCAGGATATAAAATTTGGCCATAACACCCAGCCCTAACACCTCTCAGTGATGTTATATAAACACATCATGTCAATGTGCAGCACAAAACACAAAGTCTATCACACATTATAATTTCATTAATAGGGCTGCAACTAAGAATTACTTTTGTTAACGAGTAACCTGCCATTTATTTTCTGGATGCAATGTTTGTTCTATATGTCAGAAAATAGTGAAAACATGTCCAAGGTGGTCTTTAAATGTTTTGTTTTGTCAGTCCAAAACCCAAAGATATTCAATTTAATATAACATAATATACAGAAATGCAAGAAAATCTGAAAATGGCATTTTCAGAAATTTTTACATGAAATATTTCTTAAAACTTTTCCTTTTACATTTTATTAAAATGGTTGGTGATTTATTCTACAGTCGTTGCAGCTCTAATTATTAGTTATTTAACTCTTTTATTAGTTGGAGCTTAATCAAACACACAAATAACTTCATTAACAATAAAGTGTTTATATCATCATTTATAAGAAAATATGTATTTTAGATACAGTATTATTGTTCAAATGAGTCATCGAGGATGGACATTAAGGATGACTTTGTGGTCTGCAGATAGAAAATTATATTATAATTTTAAATTGCAGTGAGCTTCTGTGGGTTTCTCTTTCTCCTGTTTTCTAGATAGATAGATAGATAGATACCCAATCTTAAAGTCAGTCCATCCCTGACTCATTAGGGTTGTACCCAGATGAAGAGGAATACAATAAATATATTCTTTACCATTTTAGTTTAGCCTTATTTTCCCTAATTTTCAAAGAAACAGAGCGGGAGAAAGAGAAAGAGATTTACCTGTTGGAGCATTCGGGCATTAGTTGCTGGATCTGTCATGTCAGCATCGGCCTCCATCTTCCTCCTCACCACGGTCTTCCTCACTTTTGAATCTGTAAGACAAAAAACTGCCTAAAGAGTAGGGAATAAAATAAATACATTTAAAATAACTACTTAATATAATAAACACAATGAAATAAGAAAGTCAAGTTAAACATGATGGACTATGTCTATACTTTATGATGTTTATGTTATATACACTACATGAATGCAGCACTGTGTTGGAAGCTTTTCTTATTCTATTTAACAAGGTAAGACCCGTTGAGATCAACAATCTCTCTTACCAGGGCGACCTGGCAGCATGAGAAAAGTTACAGACGACAACAATTACCACAAGAAAACATACATCAAGGATTAAAAATATGAAAAAACATAAGCACAGTGACAAGTACCAACCGATTCATTCTTCATTTTACTTGCAATAACTTCAGAATCAGACAGAGAAACCAATTCTCTTTAGTTTAACTTAACTTTGAATAGAAATCCAGACTGTATCATTTGCTCTCAGATTATAACTATATATCAGATTTCTATGCAATGATATGAATGATCAAGTACCAATGACTGAGCCTACGTAAGGGTAAAGTGTAAAATGATCTCAGAAATTTCAGTGCTTCGTGATATTTATTATTCAACACGTGCAAACAATGTGCACATGCATTCATATTAAGGCTGTCAAAGTTAACACGATAACAATAATAATAATTTGTTTCAACACCACACATTTCTTTAAATTGAAGCATTGACGCAAAATGATTCGGACCGCATCCAACGCTGCAGGGATGACGTATTTTTGTAGTTTTTCTAGAAAGTATCATTATACCTTATGTGGCAAAATGGAAGATTCACGAGGTCCGTGAATCTAGAGTCCAAGCTAATGTTAGCAAAATAATGTCCAAAATGTTTTTAACAGAATTTGGCCTTGACCTAAATACATGTCTTGGGTTCTGGCAATCTCAAAATTATCCCCAAACGGATGGGCATCCTCAACTTAGTTCGAAATGACAAAGGGGACTGGCGGCCATATTGTATTTGACTTCTCACAGTCCTCAGAGGTCAAATCTGACTTCCCTCCACATCTGAAAATGAACCTTACGGTGTGTACTAACTTTTGGAAAGTCATGCTTTTCTCACAATGCTGATTGTTGTGGTTAACCCCGAGACTACACAAGGTCAGGAGATTTGAATTGAATCAATTTGTGTGTCAAAACATTATTTGCGGTGGATTACAGACAGCAAAAGAAAGGAGATGAGCAAACAAATTGTTGGAAGAGATTTCTTATTCAAACCAGGAAATGTAAATGGCTCTGTAGTGTCTCTGCTGCTGCTGCATTTGCCTTTTTTAAGCTCCCTGTTGAGTTAAGGCTGTGTGATATCAAAGGTCACGTAATGAAGGTGTGTGTGTGTGTGTGTGTGTGTGTGTGTGTGTAAACTGCACGGTCGTAGTTTTGGCTCTTTTCCTTCATTTTTCTTTTCCTGTCAGAGCAACGTTACAATGGAGCCCACACTGTCACTAACTGCCCTCCATGAAGAAATATTTCATTTTTGGAAACACATAATAGATTTCAGAGAGAAGCATACAGAAGGGTCTACAATATATACGTTTGAAGGGTATATCCCAGGAGTTCAAACTGATTCAGCTGCTAAAACAAGTTAAAAAAGATAAAGATAGAAGCTAAAGCCGACAGATCTCAGTGTAAACGTAAACCACCACTTCACCTGGAGATCGAGACAGAAGAAGCATGCTCTTACATTCAGTAGTGTAGAATAGCACATAGTTAATGTGTGCTAATGTTAGCTCCACAGGTTTCTTTACGTAGAAACGTAGCTTCTTAGAAACGTTTATATCCTTCCAACATCTCCTGGTAACGAGTATCAATATTGGATTAGATTGTGGCGCAGGAGGTTGTTAAATACTTTTATTTTGGAGTTTCAGTCAGCACACAGACAACACTTAATATGAAGTTAATATACCAGAATTATCCTCTCATTAATCTATTTTTAATATATTTATTTATTGATTGTAGTTATTTATAAATCCCTCTACAACTAAAACATGAGGATGTACAAGAACAGCAATGCAAGATAATGAAAACTAGATCATTGACAACAACATTCAGTATTATGAGAGACATTAAGTGGAAAACAATACATCATTGTTATTAGTTTATATATTGGTCACTATATCTCACAACACTAAGTGTAAGTTACACATGATGTGTGAAACACGCTGCCGTCAAATGAAAATTCAATGACAAGTGAAATCAGAAAAGCTGAGTAACTGGAGAGTAACTTCTTTGTATGAACGATGCTGTGGTGCATCTCTCTGGGAGTTGTTCTCACAGCGTCATCAAGCATCTAAACAGAAAGATAGAAACAGAAAGCATTTGGAGAAGATTCAATGTGTGTGTGTCTCTGTGTGTGTGTGTGTGTGTGTGTGTGTGTGTGTGTGTGTGTGTGTGTGTGTGTGTGTGTGCGCGCGCACCTTGTACTGCTTTCATACACTTGTATCTTCTCTGGAACTTTCTTCCAGGTCAGTTGGAAGTCAGTCAAACCCTGCTGAGCAAGTGCTGCACTCAACTAAATAAGAACAGAGATGATACTTTAAGTATTTTGTTTCGTATTGGTTTTCATTCTTTTTTGCTCACACACTAATGCGTGCACACACACACACACACACACACACACACACACACACACACACACACACACCGGCCTAACTATTGTCGCTAACCTAAACCTAATTCTACCCTGAGCCTTTGCAAACATCTCCCCTCACTCTGTAGGACTGAAAATTCCACATGGTCCTCACAAAGATATATATTTAAAAGTGCACACACACACACACACACACACACACTATACCTGCTGCAGCAGGACGGCACTGTGGGCGGGATCTTCCATGTTCTTGCTGGAATGGATCTTCATCCTCACCACTGTTTTCCGCCGTGCTTCGTAAACTGCACAGGGTCACAAACAACAGGAGCAAGTTTAAAAACACACACACACACACACACACACACACACACACACACACACACACACACACACACACACACAAGAGATCTGTGTTTTCTGACAGCCAGGTCACAGATGCTCTATAACAAAGATGATAAACTGGCGACTACTTTTGATTGCACCAGTGGTGCTAACCGATGTCAGTCCTCAAGGAGGCGATTCAGAGCTGATCATGATTGATCAATGTTTCCATGACCACTGTAGTAAACAAACATGGCACATATGCCGATGCATCTTCAGCTAGCACTTCGTCAAACTGCTCAGCTGTGGTAGTTTTGAGCAGAAGTGAACCCAGACAGAAGGAGTCAGCTTTCTCCAGGTCGTTTCATGCTATGGCGCCCTCTAGCTGCAACACTCAGACTGCAGCTGGCGCTTGTGCTGCATTAAGATTTTTCCTGTGACGCACTCCAGAACGTGTGAAATTGATCTTGCTTAGCTCATCTGCGTGTGTTTGAGCCTTTAGTTTTTTTCAATTCAATATACTATTTTCGACTGTTTCTGTGGTGGGTTGCAAAGGGATCCAATACATTATGGAAGGGAATGTCCACAATTTAGATAAATAAATATACATCAATTAATTATTTTTGGGGGGGGAAGTACCATTTTGGAGGGAATGTTTTTTTATTGTATCGTATTGAACAAAAGTTCAATACGTTATTAAATAAGTCAAGTCCAACTCAACTAAATTGTTGCTTTTTTTCATTTCTATTAGAGGGGTTTATAATTACGTCTGCTTAAGATAATACAATGTTTGTTTCTATCTGCGTACAACATGGCCAGTACAGTCTAAAGAAATAAACTGTATATTTCCATTTTATTCCTGTTAATTCTCATGGACAATTTCCACTTTGAATTTTCCCAAAATTGTGCAACCCTGCACAGGAAACAACAGCAACAGCCACCTAGCAACAAAATTACAGCTTCAGTTTCTACTTTGGCTGAAATCAACATTCAATCAGATCAATGCGTCTTCCATACTGTGTCTAATGTCTCATCTGTCATCTAACGGAAAGCTTTAAAAGGGGAAATGTTTGCGTGATTCACACCTCGACTGCAGAAGAAAGGGTATTTTGCGTCACATTGCTCGTCAGTCCAGCTTCCATCAGTCAACGCTACGGCGGTACAGTTGTCTGACCCGTTCATGTCGTCAGGATGTCCGGTTTGCCAGTTCATGAATTTGTTGTTTTCTCCGGATTCTGACCAATACCAGAGTTTATGTCTGTAGAGGCCAATCCACGCTGCTTCATTTCCTAATAAGCTCATGACTTCAGTGTTTTCATCTGCATTTCTGATAATGACCAGAACGTCTCTGTTGACTTTGCAGCTGATTCTGGCATCATTCCAAGTACTTCTACTCTGATTAAGATGGTAACGCTCACCTGTTGAGATAAAGACAATGAGGAAGTAGAAGAAATTGTTAAACGAAGGTTATAAAAGGCACCATGAGCAAATGGATTCATATCACAGCTATTAGGTATTAGCCGTAGTACAGTACGATGGACGCGGGCATCCGAAGTAAAGTATCAGTTGTGCTGTTGCTAATTAACATTAATTACATGAGTCACTTGATTACAGGCCACCGTTGTCGAAGATCATTAATGAGGGAAGACATCCCATAACACCACTGTACTTCTCGAGTAAAATCATCAGTGGATCGCTTTGTCGAATATGCGTTATCCTAGATAAACTTTCATTCATGTTATATCATATAATACATATAATATAGTAGTAAATGCATATACTCAAATAAGTACATGAGTATTTCCAGTTTGTGCTACTCTAATCTAAAATTCCAAAATGTCAAGACTGTACCAACCATCATCACAAACAAATGGTTTCTTATCGGAGCAGTTGGCAGCTGTCCACATCCCATCTGTGTTTGTTTTTCCAGTTGAATATGAAGCTTTCATCGGAATGTTTATGGCTGCGCAGAGCTTGTCGGTATGTTGCTGATCATCTATCCCATATAAAATCCTGGGTCGTTCTTCGTTAACCCAGGTCCATTCTGAGTCATTCGCAAACAGTCCTATCCAGGCCTTGTCTGTGTATCCCCCAGTTGGAGTGTTGCTCATGACGGTGGCGTCTTGCACGTTCTGTATTTGGGCCATTGCAGTGTTCTCTGAGTTGCAGTACTTTTGGGCTTCATACCAAGTCATCTCCTCTTCGATGAAGTAGTAGGCGTTTGGAAAAGAAGAGGAGAGGGCGCAGAAACCTGAGGAGGGAAGTGGATTTGTATACCAAATTGTAATTACCAAAAAAGTAAAAATTGTAATATTATTACATTTCTTTATCAGCGATACACCTCACAATTGGAAAAGTAGACTATGTGATGGTCCAATAAGCTCTAATCCATCAATCATCACATAAATGCCATCTCACCTGTGAGAAAGAGTGTCGCCAACACGGCCCCGTCCATGCTGACTGTAATTAACTCTAGACGAAAGAACATGAACGAACATAAAGTACATATAGGTATTTACATCAAAATACACTTAAAGTACCAAAATGTTATTTCAGAATAAAGATAACAGTGAATTAAAATGATTGATCTATTAATGTGTTCATCACTTAAATGTTGCTTTTTATTTATTTAATTTTTTTTTTTTTGAGTAAATGCCACTGTTTGACACTAATATTACCAACAAATGAACCTAATGACCTAAACTGACATTTTGTCAGGTGAATACACATTTGGCTCTTAGAGATTTCATTGATTTTGTCTTTTGTCACTTTGAAGTAAAAATGTTGCAAGCATCGGCCTCCTAATCATTTCCAGAATGTAACCCAAACATGGTGAAGTTGAACCCTGTGTAACTGTAAACAATTATGTAGACAATGATTTACTTTATTTATTTAATCTTATTATATTTTTTCTATTATTATTTGTTAAAGTCTTTTTTCAGAAGTAAAGAATAAGAAATTCTTTAGTCAGTTTTGTATCCTGTGGTGATGAATTTATGAGAAGCTGCATAAACACATTTTCTCCTTTAAACAATTTGCACGAAACAATGTTAGATAGTTTCAAAAACAATAACAATAGATGAAGCTACATATTTACCCAACTTCAAATGTCTTCAGCTGATTGAGCACGCATGAGCGTCTGTCTGTCTTCTTCAGTGTTTGACCACTACTGTCGTGTTTGAGGCTCCTTTTCTATGGTAATGCAAATCAGCACAGTTTGATCTACAGATGAACAATTAACTTTGAAGACACGGATTGGAGGAGAAAACTGTGACACGCCCTCACTGACAAAAAGAATAATCAACCTTTTCCTCTGTCACGGTCGGACCAAAAGTCAGTACTTTCAGATCACAACAGCAGAGATCATTTATCTTTGTTTGATCTTTATTAAAATGATATGAATGACATGAAATTATCCAAACCTTAATATCTGACACCCAAAAAAAAGAACATTAAATCTCAAATATCCTGAAAGTCTTATAAACTATAAAGTATGGATTTTAATTTGAATTACTAGATAAGTTAATAAGT
Source organism: Anarrhichthys ocellatus (assembly GCF_004355925.1). Taxonomy (NCBI): domain Eukaryota; kingdom Metazoa; phylum Chordata; class Actinopteri; order Perciformes; family Anarhichadidae; genus Anarrhichthys; species Anarrhichthys ocellatus. The sequence continues at coordinate 1,863,339 of NW_022280069.1, read as the reverse complement.
TACTAGAAGGTACATGTTTTTCCACCAGCCTTTGATATGTTAGGTATGATATGTTAAATGCAACATAATTATTACTTTTAGAGCCTATGAGACTCAGAAGGAACTTTAAAGTATATTTATCCCCTTGTGTTTAAAAGAAAGCTTCAATAACTTTTGAGAAATATACTTATTTGCTTCGTAAGATGAGGCGATAGATACCACTCTGGTCAGTAGGCTATGTTTAGCTTAGCATAAAGACTGTAAGCAGGAGGAGACAGCTAGCCTGGCTAAACAAACAAGATAATGTGTTGATTAGTAAGCTTTCTAGGTGCTCGTAGGTGTATTTTTGTACTTTGGAAATGTCTGTATGTTTTAAATGATGCAACAGCCAGCTAGCTTAGCTTAGCACAAAGACTGTAAGCAGGAGGACACAGATAGCCTGGCTTAATGAATACGATAATGTGTTGATTCGTAAGCTCTATAGTGCTGGTAGGTGTATTTTTTTTAAACTCATGTTTGAAGGTCTATCTTAAATATACGCAACAGCAAGCAGCCGGTTAGCTTAGTTTGGAATAAATACAGGTATTTACATTCTTTATGCTAAGCTAAGCTAACTTGCTGCCACCTGTAGCTTTAATATTTAACATGTGGTATAAATCTTCTTATCTTCTCGGAAAGAAGCGCGAGATATCAAACTACAAGCTGCAGCTACATTTATGACACAAACCTGGAGATTCTTGTTTACGAGTGCCTTTTCTCTTTTATTACCACATTTACATCATCGTGAGACCTGAGTGGATGTCAACATTACGTGGTCAGTTAGATTTGAATGAATCATCTGGAAAAACAATGAATGCAAATAATAAGTTTGCAACACGTCTTTTTGGTGATCGGGTTTAACATAAATTTACCTGAAACGATCATACAAATCAGAAACAATTGGAGTAGTGCAGTCGTGATGTATGGGGCAATGCGGAGGATACTTAGACTGGGTTTTGGTGAGACAGAGCACCTTTAACCCTTAAAATAAAACATGATACTTAAAGGAAACAACCAAATGATCAGTTACAAAAGAGTCAGACCAAAAAGATGAATTCATTCTTGTTATTTAAACATTTGCAGGTGACCTTATAAGTGTTGATATTTGAGTCCTTTTGTGCCATTTAGGTTTCTAAATCAGGCCTCTCAACACAAGGTGAGAGCTAATCTAATAAAAAATGTGTTGCACATTGTTTTGTTAAATGATACCTGCCCTCACTTTAATTTCTACAAGATCGATGACATAGAACATCAGACTTTACTTCTACTTTTCTCTTTAACTGCCACATTTCCATCGTCATCGCTCAGAGTGGATGTTGATGTTGTGCGGCCTCGTGGATTTGAATGATACATTTAAAGAGATTTGAATACAGAGACGAACGTCGCGTTAAAACATCCGTAGAGAATAAATCTACACTGACCCCCAAAAAAACACAGATTTTACGTTAAGGACTTTTTTTATTTGACTGTTTGAAAACCGGAACATATTTTGAGTCACACAGTGTTCACAGTCGATATTTACCTGCTCATAGTTTGTATGGGATGATATGGAGGAAGAACCTCCAGACGTGTGACGCACCTCTATAGGTGTTTTCACTTTGTGCTTGATGGAATGCAGCTGAGCTAGAAAGTCGTGCCGCAGGCTGCTCATGTATCGTTGGACTCTAAACTCATTTATGTTTGTTGAAAGTTTACATTCGGAGGGTTTTGAATTCAAAGACAATCTCTTGTTAAAACATTGTCCCTTTGTGGTTTGTAATCTCTGTTGTCCTTCAGATACAGATATAAAATTGTGCTTTTAGTTTAAAATCTGCGCAGTAAGGCTTCCTCAGATGTTTAAAGATTTGTTTTATACCTCTCTGGTCACTGATTTGGAGATTTGGCTCTTTGTCTTAGCATAAAAAATACGGCATGGTGCTTGTACTGTATTAACTGTCAGTGTGAGTGTATTCTGCACCCATTTGTTTTAAGGTGATTTATAAGTTTAGGGTCTTTCATTTTGGCTGCAAGTCTGTGCACCTGCTCTGCATCAATCTGATTGTAATCAAGCCTAAAATGCCACCCGGTTCTGTTTTTTGGGGTCATTTGGGCTCAACCTCTACTAAAGGGTAGTTTCAGATCCTAAATGTCTGATGTAGAAAAATGAGCGGTTCCTTCTTCGTACATTTCTTTATATTGTAAAGTTTCTTTGACAAAAAAAATGGTGCTTATTGGAAAGAAAAGGTGGAAAAACTTCATTGATAATAAATACATTTAGATATTTTTTTGCTTTTGTGTTTTTTTTACACCCTGGGGAAATTTGAAACTCAAAGAAGATTGCACATTTCTAACAGGCTTAATGTGGTAGAACAATGGTTGTGGCATTGGTGTTATGGAGACAATATGGGACGATGTGGAGATGATGGGAAGTGGGAAGTTTCAGGTCTTCTTTAAAATGGATTTTGTTGAAGCTCAGCAGATTTGAAATGTATGCAAGTAAATTGGAAAGTTGATCTGCAGGTGGATCGTTGGAGGCTAAGCTCATTCATATTAGGCAACAATTTCCAAAGACAAACTGGTAACTTCAGGTTATCAAGTAGAAAGGGAGTTGAAGTCAAGATGCTGTTGAACAGCTCCACCTAGTGGAGAACAACAGTCACTCTGAAGTCAGCTTCATTCATTCAAAAATACTTACAGTAAACACACAAAGTACAAAGAGTATTTTTTACTTTTATTCATATTATATCATATTTTCATCCGATATTTATATATGTATATATTTATATAGTTATTTACATATGGCAGTGTTGCCAGTTGAAAAAAACATTTCAACAAAATGGATGACAAACTTCAAAATTCAGTGCTATGCTGAAAGCACAAAAACAAATATACATTTACAAAAAACAAATGGGAAAACAGCAGAAACACGTGTGACAATGTGTACATGTAGCATTTACATGTTACTTGGTTTTTCTGCTCCAGAACACGTGCAAATGTAGTGTTGATGAAAAAAGAAAAAAAAAAAAAAAGGCGTCACCGACTCCCCCAGAAAAGTCACCAGACAGTGTGCAGGCAGTTGTAAAAAAAAAAAAAAAACATTAAATAAAAACAAAACATTCGACACTATTTACAGTGAAACTGTGAACTGATGCTTTCTGAGACGAGAGGGAGAAGACCCGAGTAAAACCTGTTTGCATTAAGTACAGCCATGCATTAGCAGCGGTCGTCACACATTCGTCGATACATTTCTCCGATGTCTTGCCGTCCTCGCCGACATCAGTCAAGAATTATTGGACCAAACCAACATGCGGTACGTCCGGTATATACGGTCTCTCACATTCGCCCGCTCGTCAGAGTTCACACTTTGGAATTAAACGGCTTTTGGGTCGAGCGATTGGTTTCTACTCGCATCGTTTTCATGAAGCCAGTCGGGTGCTCTTCGTTCTCTCGTAAAATATAAAAAGCGCCGACACTTTTGTTTGCGTGCCACATGCTCTTCTATAAATACAGTAAGTCTTTATATTCTTCTCTCTTCGGGTCTGCTCAACAAAAATAGAATAAAAAATAACTTTGAATACATTCTAGAAACAAACGCGCAACTGGGTTGGTCGGGTGCGGAGGAGGGCGAGGGCGCAGTCAGAGGCAGGTCGTGGTGGAGGTGTGTGGATAAGGTGGAGGAAGCTTTTTTTAATTTTTTTTTTTTTACGGGTGCACCGTGAAGGAGAGCAGCTCCTCCGAGTGCATGTTGTTGAGTGAACGCAGCTCGGGAAGCTTGAGCAGCAGCTTGGTGAAGGTGGTGGCCGACTCCTCGCCGTGGTTCTGCATCACCAGGTTTCTCAGACCCCGGATCAGTTTGTCCTGCAGGGCCTCCACTGAGCTCAGGTCCTGGATCCCTGAGCGATCTGTACCAGAAGAGAAAGGAGGGAGAACGGGTTAATGCTAATGTACATTTAGCTTTTAAATACGTCACACTACATATTTTAACTACCGTTTGTGTGTTTATACGTTGATTTATATAGAATGGAGCAGATATTTGGTGCTCCAGAGCCTTGTTATGCCAACAGTAGTAGTAATACAACAAGTTGTGGTATAAAAAGTAACAGTGGAGCTGTATTCGTACGACTTCTCCCCTTTCTTATGTCCTCACATACGTCGACATATCCGGAGACAAGTTCTCTTACCGGCTGAGACGAGCACCACGGCCGTGAAGAGGCTCATTTCGTCCGGGTCGAGCCGCAGCGTCGACAGCTTCTCGCTGAACTCGCACATGGAGTTGAGCAGCTCGCCGGCGCCCAGCGACCGCAGCGTGTCGAGGCCGTAGCGCTTGCCGCTCAAGAAGGTCACCGTGCGCTCGACCACGTTGAACAGAGAGGCGAATCTGACCATCAGCACCTGGGAAGAGAGCGGGGGAGGAGGTTGGTTTGAGTTGTGTGCAGGTAAAGACATCTTGTGATGACTGTACGTCTCATCTCTTATAACTAGAAATGTCTTTAATGCTGTATATAGAATGCACCGAAAGAGAGTTTGTGAAGTCTCTTTCATTTCCATTCCAACTGTTATCAGAGTAAATATTATCTGTTTGTTAAAAGCCACAGTGGCTCCTGTATTCGAGGAGCCCGCCGCGTTTGACTTCAAAAGCAAGCACAAAACAACATGAAGTGTTTATTACCTCAAAGGTTCCGGCCTTCAGCAGGCCGACCTGGTCGTGCTCGGGGAGGTCGCGGAAGCCCGGGATCCTCTTGGCGAAGTCGACCACGTCCCGCACGGCCGGGGTGAAGCTCATGGAGAACTCCTCCCAGACCTCCTGGCTCGGCTTGCGGGGGTCCACGTAGGGTGATGAGTTCATGGGACAGACCTGGAAAAAAAAAAAAACACCAAGTCAAGTCGGTCAGTCAGGGAGGAGGATGAGGCGTCCAACTTTACGTTTGGATTCAAGAATATTTATATGAATTTCAAGAACGAGAAAGACAAATCACTCACCAAGTGCGCTCTGCTGTTCACGCAGCTGGTTGGTCCATTATAACCACTTGAGGCAGTGTGTGTGTTCACGCCATGCTGTCTTTGGCCATCTTCTGATGGATTACAGCTAGGGGTGCCGTTGAGGAGCTGCTGCTGGTGCTGCTGGTGCTGCTGCTGCTGGTGCTGCTGCTGGTGCTGCTGGTGCTGCTGGTGCTGCTGCTGGTGAACTCCCCTCTCCTCCCTGTAAGCGGTGTTGGCGACGTGCTGGCCGTTACTGTAAGAGCCGTGCTGGTAACCTCCTACAACCACATTGTTGTTCCAGCAGCTCGTCCCGGACGAGGGCGAGGCCTGGCCCTGTTGGCTGTAGGCGAAGGATTCGCGGTGCTGCCTGCTCGCCGTCGCGGCCTCGTCCTCGCCGCTGTCCGACGCGCAGGAGGAGGCCGAGCTGGAGTTTATGTCCATGGAAACTACGGACTCGGAGTCCTGGGGGCACCGCGGGGAGGAAGGGTTGGAGCACGACGGGGAGTCGGAAGCGGAGGAGGACGAGGAGGAGGAAGAGGATAGCGGGGAGCTGGCGTCGCTGGTCATGGCCTCCATGGGCAGCGGCGGGCTCTGGTGGCCTTGCAGCATGCTGTGCAGCTGGCTGTTGTTGCTCATCATGTTGTTCATGGCGTTCTGCATCTCCAGCAGCATCCTCTGCTTTTCCCTCTTTGGGATGCGGCCAAATCGGACAGCTGGGAGTAAAAAGGAGTGCCGTTAGATTGTGTCGAGATTAAACAACATTTAACGAGCTGTGGAGTAAATAATTCAACTTGACTGCTCACCATCTCTGGACATGCCGACGGACAGACACTTCTTGAAGCGACACTGCTGGCAGCGGTTCCTGTTGATCCTCATGATGGTGCAGTTCTCCATCTTAAGACACTTCTTGTACTGGATGTTCTGCTGGATGCTTCTCCTGAAGAAGCCCTGAAGAAAACACAAGACCTTCGTGGTGAGCACGAGTCATTCAAAGTCAGCAACAGGATGTGAATCAAGCTTCTTTCTCGGGGAACCCGTCTCACCTTGCAGCCCTCGCAGGCGTGGACGCCATAGTGGAAGCCCGAGGCCACGTCGGCACACACCTTACACAGCAGCACCATGCCGTTAATTTCTGCGAGAGAAAAAAAAAACAAACAAGACATAAGCAATGATTTATGGGTAACCAGATCAGATACGCAACATCTTTCTCAATAGTCTTAATAATAACAACAAGACTTTTGATGCTGTGCTTACTGGTAATGCTGCTCTTGGCTGATGTGGAGGAGCGCCCGGGCTTCTCCGCGCCGTGGCCTCGCTGCTTGGCCGGCGGGGCGATGTCCACCACCATGCCCACGGCCCTGCTGGGCAGCGACTGGCGGGACACCGACTGCGATGTGGTCAGGAAGCTTTTGCTGGGGCTGGTGCTCAGCATGAAGGACTCCGGGCTGGAGGCGGAGCCGGAGGAAATGTAGGCGATGACTCCTCCTGTGGAGAGACGGCGACACCGTTATAGCACGTTAATTACCTCCCTTTTTATTTCAATGCAATTACAAACACACGCTCATATCGACATCCAGGTATTCAATGTAATTCCACTTTACTAAAACACCAAGCATGCCACAGTCACTGTGACACAAGAGACTATAGCACGAGTTAAACCGCAGTCATTAAAAAAAATGGATTGTTTTGTGTGCCAAATTACACTTGGCAGTACATCAAGTACATAAATGTGCCAACTTGACACGCCTAGACAAGCAGTCCAGAATGTGTTTGTTTCCTGGTTTGGTTTGTTCACTGCTCAGATTGATCTGCTGTCATCAGCCACAGGGCGGGCTGGTTGGATAACACCATTACATAACAAACGTGTGTCTCCGTGCTGTGGGAGTGTGCTCCAGACAAGGTCACTGAAGCAACTAGAGCCGTCACGGGAAGAAAAGAATGCTAAACAAAAAGAGGAAAAACAACCACCCGGGGTTGTGTAATGACAGGTTTGGCCGGATTACAGCTCCGGTTTGTTTTGTTTGAAAACATTTTTTTAAAAAAGTGTCACTGATACACCAAGTAATAAATAGATTAGCTTCTATGGGAAGTGCCCTTGGGCAAGGCACTAGAATCAGGGTTCATACACATCAAAAAATAAATATTATTTCCAAGACTTTTCAATGCATTTGAGTCAAGTTTACATGACTATACATTCTCTGGAAAGTCTTGTGTTTGCAGGAAGAAAGAAATTGAAAAACAAAGTTGGAGTGTGACGTCACCTCACGCAGAGAACAACGTAACGTCAAAACGACGTAACTGACATTTAAGTGTTGTTTTTATAGTAATGTATACCCCCCCCCATCATCATGTACTTTGTCTTAAAAGTTATTTGTTAAGCAAATTCCTATATTTTCTCCAAAAAAACTTTCGGGCTTCATTTATTATTTAAATATGTTTCCCATGTTGTTCAAAGACCGTTAAAACCCCGAAGAACGTAAAGTTAACTGGTTACGTGACTTGGTAGGTTAAATATGGTTGGTAAGTTTTAGTCTTTATTTGAATATCTGTGCAAAAGCCTGATTTGTTTTCCTAAATTAAACAGATGATTACCTAACCTCAACCATGACTGTTCGCTTTTTGTTTTACGGCCCACACCCACACGTGAACCTGTCATGAATTTCTGCGAAACCGAAGCGCGAGGAACAGAAAACAATCTAGGTCAGTGGCTGCTGTCTCTCCCCTCCCCACCCCTCCCTCCTCCGGTCTCACGTGTACCTCGCGGTGCAGCTTCGCGTGGAGCGTCCTGTGTACACTGTGATTTATGCAACGCTCTGCGTCACGGGCTCCGCCTCCAGCCAATCCGAGAAGAGCTCTAACCTCAGACGCGTGCTCGCGGAGGACACGCCCCTCGGCCAATCAGAGGAGTGTTCCTATGAGAGCGTGTACACACGGAACACATGGCCTCGGCTACGCTGGCCATGTGAGCGGGGACGTGGGGAAGATAAACACGGTTGTTGTGTCAAATGTAAATGTAGCACCGACGCGTCGTGCGGAACTGTGGCACTCCTAACCCCGTTTATAAGACACGGTTTCCGGGGTGCAGTAGCGTTGTTTTTACAGTTCATAAACAACGTTTACATAACTTCTAAAATTGTGTCATTTTCTGACATTGTTGACGATCATAGTGCTGAAAAACAAGTTTCAACGGCAGGACTCCATTCATTTGTGTGCTGCCCTCTTAGTAAATACTTTATTCCCTGGATCCATTAAAAAAAAAGTAATTATGGGAACCACAAATGATTTATCTACTATAAATAAAAAGACGAAATCAAACCTGATGCTCTGTAATGGCGAGGTATTTTAAGAATGAAGTGGGACTTTTATAGAAGCCCGTTATTCCCTTTAAACGGTACCACTCTGCACAGTGCCTGCAATGAATGGCATTACATTCTCTGCCTAAAATCACGATGAAGTGTCCTCTTACCAGGCCTGGTTGTCCCCATGTCCTCAGGCATCTGTGATCGAGGGAAACAAGGAAAAATCTCTCCAACAGATGATTCAAACTGTCTGTCACGACGTCTGCAAATCTCACGGAAAGAACAATTAAACTTGACGTTTGTGCGCGAGTACTTTAGAGATGACGCTCATGTCAGAAGTCTATATTTGAATAATCTGCAGAGTATCTCGAGAGAGAGAAGAAGAAGTCAAACACGTCTGGATCGATGGAGCTCCCCTCTTGTTGTGTGAGGAGCAGCAGCTCGTCAGGAGAACTAAATGTTCTCAATCGTGGGCTTGCCCATGTGACCTATTTTGTCGGACACGCCCCCTCGCCATCCGCCCTTTGCGTCTCGAGCCACTTTAACCCAGTGACACACTTTCAGGACACCGGAGGGGGGCGGAGCCAGAGCGCCTCGTGGATTGTGCGGAGAGAGGAATGGTAACACGGCAGGTCACGTTGCAGAGCACAACGTGAACAGCGCTGAACCGGAGCAGCAGAGTACAGTCACGCTGTCCGTGGACGACCAGGGCACTTTTTGTTTTTTTTGGTTGTTTCTGTCAGTAACAAGCTGCAGCTGTACACGAGCAAAGAAGCACGTGGAGCGTGCTTCTGTGTTATAAATGTTAAATGTTGCAGAGTAAAACATAAAAAGTACATTCCCTTCCACAGTAACATGGTGGAAGAAGGGATAAACACGTCACAAATATATATCGTCATGACTTCCTCAGTTGATTAGCCTACCAACATTATGACAATTATGTTTTAATATAAAATGAAATGAGGCAGTCTGGTATCAATTAATGGATAATTTGCATATATTTCCAGAGCAGAAATCTGGATTTTGGATAAAGGTTTGTTGACACTTTGGTTTTAAGGAGGTGATTTTGGATATGTCTTTCTATCACTCATTAAATCTGAAAGTACTGTCAACAGCCATTCAAATTAAATGTTCTCCACGTTTACAGGAATACACAATTATAAACTAGAGATGCAGCTTTTTTTCACGTATGCTCCTAAACTGTGGAACAGCTAACCCCAAAACATCAGAGAGGCAGCCTCTGGTGACATATCAAAGCATCATTTAAAAACATATCTATATGCACTTTATGTTCCACAGAGTCCCACGTCTGTCTTTTGTGTATTTAAACACTTTTATGTCTATTTTATTGCAGCATTTTAAAGTTGCAGCTGGAGGAGGTGACGCACATTTTAAATACTTTATACTGTGGAATAGATGAATCTATAGCACAGAATGACTTGTTATATGTTCATCATGTGTTTTATTTGTGTAATCTAAACCTTTAAGGTAACTAGTAACTCCAGCTGTCAGATAATTGTAGTATAATTTGAAGTATTAAGTAACGTACAATTGAACAACTCAAGTAAAAGTACCTCAAATTGTAGCCTTTTTGAGAATTTGAGAAAAACTGCTAACTGAAGGTCCGTCTCCCAGAGCCGTCATCCACAGGTTGAAAAATTAATGTTTTGTTGTTTCTGCCACTTTGGATTCAAACCAGTAATATACTACTTATATATTATATGGTTGTATGGTGCATGCACATGGTGCGGCCGGTGGCGACCATGAATTTTGCTACAGTTTTGTCTTAATTTGTAGTTTTTTTCTCTTTATGGAAAGCAACTAAGTACATTTACTCAAGCAGCCTGTTGTACTTAAAGTTACTATAATGAACTTTTACCTGGTTATCAAACAGACTCAATGTAATAGGGATGGCTCTATATGACCTACATAGGTAAACAAGACCAATAGCAAGAAGATTGTCTGTTTCTATATAGTTATACTTATTAATGCGTTCTTATTGTCGGATTGTACGGAAAAACACTGCAGCTTTTGTCCACAGGGACCGCCAAAAGTTCTTCATAGTAGCTTTATGTTTAAGTTAAGTATGTTTTGTGTCATATTGGTTGATTTAGATGTGGCTTGCCACATGTTTATTTTTCCTTTACGACCACACAAGCTCAAGTAATATCTTAATTAAATTGAATACTTGGAAATAGATGTCCCAGACTGACACCAGTGTCTCCTCCCACTGTACAAAAAGGGCCCCTTCGTACACGCAGTCGTTAGGCTGACTTCTAAGAAGTGAAAGTGAAATTGTGTTTCGTGATTTTTTGGCTTCACACGGAAGTCCCCAAACTCCCCCAGGAATTCAAAAGAGTTGATGACTGCAGGTGAAATGACGTACAGGTGTCAAAGTGAAATATGTTTCAACAGAACTTCAAGTCACAGTGAAACGTCAGAGTGTCATCAGAGTAGTTAGTCGAGGGAAGGGATTTGATCGAATCCTTCCTACTAAACGAATCCGTTGGCCTCCACCCACACGGCATCGTGTTGTCAAATTGTGACTAAATTAAACCCTAACCACATTATTTTGAAACCAAGTTTTTGCAGACTGAAATTTATTCTTCACAGTGATCCTAGTTCTGCTCTGAAATACTTCAAATTTACACAAACGTGACCTTCCAATGCAATCTCTGTACTGGATCAATTAGAAACCACAGCGTACAAAATGTTCTATCAACGCCAAACTAACCACAGGAATTGTACTCTGGCTGATCTGCTTTAATATTCTTGGCAGCACAAAATGTTCCCGACGTTTAGTCACCTTTGTTATAATGATGTGTAATAACGTGATCTTAAATGCTAGCATGCGTCATTCTACTCTCAGGGCTGTTATATAAGTGCAAAGATTTTGGCGTTTGTAGAAAATAGGAAACGGGTTCAGTTGTTAGTGAGAAAACAGAAAAGGGGGACTAACCCCGTCACCCACCCGCCCGCCCACCCAGCACTCTTTGTGCTTTAAGTTTGTGTTCAATGTTTGTGTTGTTCCTTAAATAATAAATAAATGAAAGATACACTTCATGTTTTAGATTCACTTGAGGGACTTTTTCTAGTTTACTAGTTTCATTGCTACCATTAGCCCACGTGACAACGTGTTGATTTAAAGTTGAATGCCTCGATATTCCCAGTGTAATCGGTCTTGAGTCATTGAATGATGGATGTGAATGATTAACATTTGCACTTGCTGACCAGAGTAATTTCACATTTACGATTTGTTACTGCATGTGTGCAAAACCAGCTGTGTTTCTAAAATGAGTGAACTGTTAACTTTGGCCACTTTCTGTTTTGGAGAAAAGAAAAGAATGTCGAGTTCCTGGAAAAGACTCTTTCAGAAGAAGATTATTAAAAGAAGTGAGGGAGTCAAAAATCCCTGAGTCAGTTTAACAAACACGTGCACTTCTAACACTTGTGCAGAGCGAGGGAGTATTTATTTACCACATTCAGCCATCTGTTCAGACTTCTGGGAAATGGTTTTCACTCGGCAGGTCATCTCAATCTTTTAATCATCGGAAGTATTTAAAGAACTGAACGTTGAAACCGTTTTTAAAAATATTTAATATTCAAACACATCAAAAACATGCCAGATGCTGAGCAGCAGTTGTATTCTTTCTTGTTTTGGAAAATGTTCTTCTATTACTTTATTTAAGCAAACTCACTGCGGGAAAATCAAACTTTACTCATGATGTCATGTGTCTGGTCGTACTGGTTATAATGTTTTTACGCCCCGCCCTCTTGGTCAGGTCTCTCCTGAAGGACACGTTTAGCTGGTTAACTAAAAGAAAATTAAATGACACAGAACAAATGACAAATGAACAATCTATATTTTTACTGACTCAATACTTTCCTGTCTGTTGCTCTCGGCCTCACTCATTCCCAGGGAAGGCGTAAAGCTGCTCAGTTTCATTTTTAAAACAGGCTGATTAATCTGTCACTGTAGTTTTTTCTTATTAATCTGTCACTGTAGTTTTTTCTTATTAATCTGTCACTGTAGTTTTTTCTTATTAATCTGTCACTGTAGTTTTTTCTTAATAATCTGTCACTGTAGTTTTTTTCTTACTCAAGCTGGTGTATTTCTGACTATTGACTCAGAACTAATTAGATTACCTGGGTTTCTCGTATTGAAGGAACCTGTCGCTACAGTGCACTAGCGTGGCTTATTGATGTGTTTTTAATGGACAATAATTGGACCGAAATGAAGCTCAGCGGCTCAGAGGAGTAAACTGACTGGGGTTCTTCACAATAAGAAATATATACTTATTATCTAACATCACGTTTCTGAGATGTATCACTGAGTTTCTGAGGTAAAGGACAGACAGAAAAAGCAGATAATCCAATAGTAGGCAAATAGTTTTAAAAAGTATTTGTAACATTTCTTCTTGGTTGAGATTCAAGACTTCAACAGATATATAGACGAAAACACCGACATATACTTGAACTACTCACTCTCAAATTAGCAGACACTGAGTGAGTAGTTCATATTCAACTAAAATATTTGGAGAATACGTAGGTATGTTCATATCTGTTAAACATTTACAGACAAAGAAAAAACGTTTCATTGAACAAATATTACACCCTTTAAACTGTCTGTAGGCAGACTAACCAAACAATTTGAACTATGCGATTATCGTGGTAAAACAATCAGTCAAACTCATCTTTAACTCTGCTTCTTGTGCGTTTTTGTCTCTCTTTTTGCAAATTAATTACATAATACGAGTGTAGAGAGGTGAAGATAAGAGTCTGTAACCAAAACTGTATTTTAAAAAAGTATTTAAAGGGAGCTGGAGTATTTACACAATATTAGCATCTCTGTATTATTATGATATCAATATTTCAGACAGCAGGTGACAGGATATGAAATGTTTTGGAAGACAGTGAAGCCATTGTTTTGTACTGTGAAGGTATACATACGTAAAGCAAAGTGTTACTGACAGGGAACACTTTGTATTCTTGCTTTACAGCAACGTGAAAATCAAATGTTTCAGAGCTGAAGTGGAGAGTCAGACAGTTGCCAACAGAAGGAACATAACACAGCTTTTCTTGGCCTCTCCTGACCTACATGATGTGGAAAACGTCACTGTGACATTAAAAGTCATTCAGGCGTTCATTCAGCAAATCCAACGCATTAACTAACACCGAGTGAAAAGGAGGTCACAAAGACATCAGGAGGATTATGTCGAGCTTAAGCTAGAAGAACAAACACTGGAGTGGAGAGCTGGTGCTGGTTAACTGGTTACCGGTTATGATGCTGAGTTAGTTGGTGTGTTTTGCAAGACAAGACAAAAATAAAGTGATAAATGAGGAAAATGCAGTGACGCTAGTGTAGAGAAATCATTTAGTATTTACTGGGATAGCATTGTGAGGATCATTTGATGTTTAAGTTTATAATCTTGAAGATATCGGTTTAGTTCTCTCTGGCGGTGAATCGTTTTTCTTAATTCCCGGAGATCCAAAGTGTCGGGAGTCCCGGGAATGTCGACACAGATGCCACGATTTCATCAATGAGCCATCAAGGCTCGATCACCAGCGTGTTACATCATTCAGTGACTCAACATAACACATCTTCAGGATTATTACTTTGAGTGAAATTCTGTTGTCTGAATTAATGACAAACTGTAAAATAATTAAATAATATTGACGCTTTTAACTTGTGAAAGAGTAACTTAGTGTGTGATAAGACATAGTAGTGTTGGCAGCATCATTATTATTTCTAACTGCACCAGTTATAATTATTTGGCAGATATTTGAAGCAAACTCTGACTTTAATGTTTTTATGAAGTTCTTCAACCAGCCGGGCATCAGAGAGACGAGGACACTCGTTACATGGAGTGATTACTGATGTGCAGCAGGTTTGCAGGTAGAATCCAACGTTTAAACAACAATGCAGAAGAAGAAAGGAGGCCAACGACGCTTCCTTTCCATTGTGTTCCTTTATTACCATATTTGTAGAGATAACTTAATCAGGAAGCAAAAAATAGACCAGACAATAAAGTACTAAAAATCTGAGATAGAAATAACCCCCCCCAACACAAACGCCCCTCCCCCTTCCCCCCCACCGTCCTCTGTGGGTCTATGTGGCGTATCTCTTCGTCCACTGTTTGGCTGTCCGGTCATGCTCCGCTCTGTTCGTCGTGTACTGGGTGGCGATGCTTCCCACCAGAGGGTCGGCTGAACGGAGAGAATAAGTTTCAAGTTAAGTTTGTCTGCATGAAATTATATTAACAAAACACACAGACAGAAGAGTTCATACAGGTCATGTCTCATGTCGTTTACATTTTGTTTTGATGGATTAACGTCTGAGGATTTCGTTCCAGATGTGTTTATAACATTTTAGTCCCGATTCCACAACCTCAACTAACCCGTTTTAAGATCTACTAAGAATACCTTCTAGGGATTGGAAAGTAGTTTTTTGTGTACATTATATATTATCTGTCGTGTCACAATCTTCAGCAGCAGTTGGACGTCGTGTGTCATTGAATCTTCTACGGTACAAAATTAACTTCTGTTTTTGGCCCCAAGCGGCGGGTAGAATGCAAAACATCCCTCTCTGCTTTCACTCTCTCGAGTCGCAGTTGTTGGATAGGATGTCCAGATGACGGCGGGTTTCCTGTCAAGGTGGCAGCACCGACTACATTTACACACACACACACACACACACACTAGTGTCAGGTTCCTGTTGTTTAGTGAAACCCATGGAAAAGCTGTTCAGGCCGCATTTAATGAGCTTGAAAAGTGATTTTGAATCACATTGTGAGAAGGCTCCTGAGCCTGACCGGTATGATTCACTTTCCCTTCCTCCCGTCTCTCCAAGCGGACACATTAGAGAGAAGTAGAGCGGAAAACGTGAGATTTGAACAATGCCGGCGAGACAAAAAGCTTCCCTTCAGTGCATGGCTGCCATTAGGAAACTGTTATTTAAGCTGCTTGTTGCAGCGTGCTGAACATTTAAAATATAACTGAGCTTGTGAAGTCCCCCTCGGGACACTTCAGTGTGATCTCTAACTACCTGAGCCTTCACGGACTCGCTGCAGAGTCTCACCTGGGTTACAGTCTGTGAGCAGGGAGCAGATGGACAGCAGCACCTTGGAGATGGTGAGCGCGGGGCTCCAGTTGTCCTTCAGGATGTCCAGACAGATCACCCCCTGACTGTTGATGTTGCAGTGATAGATCCTCGTACGGAAGGTTACCTGAGGACGCACAGACAGGATGCCGTTCACAGTCAGGGTGAGAAAACATCTCAGAAGAATGTATTTACGCATGTATACAATAACGGGGTTTCTTGGCAGTTTCCAGAACAAAAGTGCTCGTCATCCAATCACCACAAAATACCATTCTTGCAGAAATCTCAAAATGTAAAAAAGTTTTTGATACCAAGTCAGTGCATGGATTTTTCCTCAAGGTCTTTTATCAATTCTTGAGCGGTCAAAAACGGTTAAATTTAGCACCACATCAAATGGTATTAACTCAAAATAGTTAGTTAATACTGAGAACCTAAATGTTATCACATACTTACATTATAATATTATAATGTTCTAAGTCTAAACTGTGTATGAAACCTGCAGTCAGGGCTTCACCCAACATTTATCTTCATCTGCAGCGCATGAAAGCCCTCTGGTGGCTGAAAGGAGGTACTGTTAACAGGAAAGACTTTCTGCTTTCACAGAAATATTACAAAGAGAACGTCTCATTGATTTATTTACTGTAAATGTTCTGATGAATCACTGAAAACAACATTGTTTTAGAAATGCATTGTGTTGGCCTGTCGGTGTAGAGCTGCAGCACATGTAGCAGCTTTGATTCTCAGACAGAAGCGGCTTCTATGGGTAGCTTTAAATCTTAGGTTCACCTTCAGCTTCCTAACTTCAAATGGGTTGTTTCCTGCTGATGTTTACACAGCAAACGAAATTACACACACACACACACACACACACACACGACCAAATATGTATTCTGTCAACAATACAGAGCTGAGAAACATATTTTAATAACAGTTTGCTTTAGTTTAAAACTAACAGCAGAAACGGTGCTGCTTTGTTTTTAATATCTCCATAACATGTTCTTAACTCTCCTGTTTTTAGGCTAATATCACTATTTGTGATATGTTTAATATGTGTTGTATCCCACTGGAAATGAGCCTTGGTAACACAAACAAAACTGTTTTGTTTACCATTGAGATTGGGATTTTTGTTGCCATCATAACGACCATATTTGTTGCTTAACAAATGAACCACTATCCCTCGACTCATTGCACGTCTACAGGGGAGTAAAGTACACAGACTAACCAGCACTGAGCTGGAAAAGAAAAGAAAGCTCTTATTATTAAACTTCCAAAAGAAATCAGAATGTAAATGTGTGTTTACACTACAGAGAGCAGGTTTCCCATAGAATGCTTCAGGATGAGATGTGCCTCGAGTAGAAGACAGTAAGCACTTTGTTTATGCTCCAACACGCCAGACAAAAGCTAAATCGATAGCCAACACTTAAGTGCAGGAGGCTTAATGCAGCTAAAAATAACTTGGTGTTTTATTTCTATATTTCTCCTGTTGTTCTCCTCTGTGCTATGGAGCTCCACTGTGGTTTAAAACATTATTAAAAACACGTCATTGAGCTACACTGTGGAACTGGGCGACATGCGTCTTTATTCCCATTAAAACAAAAACAAAAACAAATCAACAAATCTGTGGTTTAAAATACTCCACTAAAAAAAAACACTACACTTAACTCCTGTTAAATATCAAAAAAACATCTTTGACTTCAGAGGGAACTCCCCCACGTCAGAACTTAACTTTCATATAGAACAGTCATATAGAGTATAACGAGTCATATAGAGTATAACGAGTCATATAGAGTATAACGAGTCATATAGAGTATAACGAGTCATATAGAGTATAACGAGTCAGGAAGTCAGTCAGCTTTGTGTCGATTACTGACGTCAGGTTAAAGGATTTCTTCGTAATAAAGTTTACATTTTCTTTTGAATATGAATCTCTGGGGTCAACATGTGAAGTGCAGCTGTAAAAAGCAGATTTTATACCAATCTGTCTCGTTTTAGAACTGCTATCCGTGCACTACGTTAATCTTTGTTGACGGTCTGCATGAGTAGTGTACCAGACACGCAGGACTAACATCAGTACCTTGGGGGGTTTGAAGGGGTAGTCGGGGGTGAAGGCGATGTCCAGGAAAAAGACGCCCCCCTCGTACACGGAGCCCGGGGGTCCCAGGATGGTGGACCTCCACTCATAGATGTTGTCTCCTTTGGGGCCGGCGCTGGAGGCAGAAACAAAAACAACACTTTCACTTACAAGACTAAAACATTACAAAATAAATCTCTCAGTAAACACAGCATGTAATAAATAAATAACGTCAGAGGAAAAGACACCCACACACCGAGGAAGACCGTATCAATATATAGGTTATATGCTTATTATACTGCTAACTCTACATCAGTGGAGTAATCCCTGCAGTGTGTACTGCAGTATGAAAGTCACATACTCATTCATGGACTGTGTGTACAAACCTGATGAATCGCTGCACAGCTAAAGCACACTGGCAGCAGTGGAGTACGTGGGCGTTGTATTTTCTGTCTCTATACAGACTATAAAAGGACACTTTTCATTCAGGAGCTGCTGCATGTGGCATTAAAGAGGCAAATTCAACCCAATTCATTGCGCAGGAGTAGATATACCGTATGAAATGTTCCCTTAAGCATCGTTGGATATCTTGTACTTGCCTTTGATGGATGAAGGCAAAGATAACAAATGTATTTGGTCACATAAGGACCTAAAAAAATGCACCGATATCTTTCTGCACAGTGACTTTCACAGATTAGCGGTCACAAAGATGGTCGTTTCCCCCCCTTCAAAAGTTTCGTTTCCCCCCCGTGCATCACTCTGAAGACGCCTCAGTTCAAAGCAAATCCCCGGTGACGTGTCGATGCCTCGTGATCTGTAATCTGTATTGATTTCTGCTCAAAGCAGCCGTGGCTTTTATCCCTCTTACATGCAGAACATGTGGTCTGGAACCCCTCGGGGTCACGAGTACAAGACACAGTGGTATCGATCCAAAACTGCTGGGGGGGTGGGGGTGTAAGGGGGGTGGGGTGGGGGGGACAGATGTTGAGCTCTGATGCAACATTCACTCTGAGTTTCAGTGCCAACTACGACAGAGAAAATCAATCCAGGCAGCACAGTCTGGACTCATGTTAAAAGATATAACAGCTAAAGTGACAAATGAAAACTTTCACCAGATGAAAGACTTCAGAGTGGTTGATTTTAATGATGTGAGCACATTCTGTCCAAACACCCGTCGTCTCTCATCTGTGTTTAATGATAATCCATTAAGTGATGCAGGAATTGGATACAGGGGCAATTCATTTACAAGATATATGTTGGTTTAACGACATCAGATACAGTTGGAAAAAGCCTTTTTCCATAAATCAAAAGACTTTCAACAGTCAAACAGCTTGAGCTTCAAGAGTTTTCCAGAGCGGCAGCAGCAAAACTCATTATAATACAACCTCAGATAAAAAGTCCCTTAAAGGGACAGTAACCCAGAGGAAGAGTTTTCATTTAACGAGAGGGATTCATTCAATATGGAGCTGAAATGATCGGTGGTTTGACGGACCACTCTTTTCCTGACTGTGTGCCGTTGTCTCTGTTTCATATCATTGAGAACTGGATAACTTTGGGCTTTGGACTGCTGGTTAGAAGAACAAACCAGAGATCTGAGAATGTGACTTTATGTTCTGGGAGATAATGAGATTTTTTCCATTTTTGTCTCAACTCGTTCAGTCCCTGTTAATTTAAATCTGTACAATAAACGAGCTCCAACTCCATGATACGAGCCAGAAATAAAGAATTATTGACTTCCTTAAATTGATATCACCAACATGCAGACGTGCTACCTTCTCCTTCAATAACAAGTTAAGCTTGAGTGTGTTTTCATATTATGAACATTTAAGTTATCACAAAACAAGAGGTCCTCTTTTAAACACATTTAACTGAGAGTGTGCTGGCCTGGTGTAAGCTGTCACACTTCACTGTTGTAATTAGGTTATTTATTATGAATTTACTTAAAATGGCAGAATGCTAAAACCTGCGATGGCTGGAGTCCTTCAGTGTGAACCTCCAGCTGCAGTCATCCGTCCGTAAGCCACAATTTAAGCCGTTAATTTAACCAAGAGCATCATCGCCCTGTCGTCATGATACAGACAGAGAATATATTTAAGATGGAAAGCTTACTAGGATACACGTAAACGTTTCTATTGTTTCCCGTCTTGCAAGAACTGGACGCAAATTTTGTGATTTATCAAGTTTTTAATTAATAAGTCCTCCCTCAGATTGCTGCACTTTTCCATTACTCAAACGCACATTTAAGAAACGAGTTATGTGGTAAAGTTAAACATTTACACATGTCGTGTGCTTCCCTGCAGCGAACACTTTCAAATGAAGGCCGGCTGCCTCTAATGTGGCCGGTAGAGAGAATCAAATCTCCAGCTACGCTTTACTACATTACCGTTTCATACATGAGAAGAAGTCTGAAGTCTGTGAGCAACAAATCTCCAGACGGGGTTCGTTTAAGGGACGGTCTGTGGCCCGAGGAGGCTCGTTTGATCTACTGAGCCACGATGGAAGAGATTCCTCCGTCCTTTCACAGAGAGGTCAGAGGTCAGGCTCTCTGGAGCACGGATTGATGGTGGTTTGATGGAGGGAGGAGGACGGCTGCGATGGCAGCTTGAACCCAGAGCGTCTGGTTTTAAAAGGATAATCTTTCAAATCACAACACTGAAGTAAACCGAGCCGCTGAATGTCACATCCACGTCCTCATGCTGATATCATATCAATTTAGAGCTGGAACTAGACTGAATCTGCCTTTAAAATGCCAGAAAATAAAGAAAAATGTTCATCACAATCTTTAAGAACACAAAGTGATGTATGAAAATTGCTGTGAAAAAAAAACTGATTATATTCTTAGGCCCTAGTTTGAGGATCGCGAATATGAAAATGTTCCCAGGTCTAAAAATAGATTTGGTTTTAGGAACATCACTTGAACCGAGTTGATTTTATGCAAACTGGCATTTGTCATTATGACACCTTCTGTCAAATTAAAGAGTAGCAGACTAACTCCATCTTATATTACATTAGTAAAGATCAACGACGGCGTGATTAACAGACGGGAGCAGCTGCTGAGTAAACAGCGACCTCTAGTGGTAGAGTTTGGTATATTAGTCCGGTGTGTGCGGCTTAATATCAAACCGGTTTGTAAACGTTCCAACCGGCCCAACGTACCAGTTAGATCAGCCTCAAACCAGTATCAGTTGAGCTCTACTGCCAGATTAGTTCTTAATGAATTAAAAAGGAAATACTGCCGTTTTTAAACACCTGCCAGTATAAGAGTACAAGTACTCAATATACTTCATAGTGTCCTCACTGAACAGATGAGGAATCAGTGGTGGATCCACATTCACTGCTGGTGTCAAATTGTAATAACATGATTACACACAGTTGAGAATGTGTAGTTACAGTCATTAAGAATAGGACACTGAGTCACATGGGTACTTTGTGTCTGAGTTGAGTTATTACTACAAGAGGTTTCAGATAGTGGGATCAGTGTGTTCACAACGAGTATGACACCGGAAACACAACAGAGAATGAAACACACCTGCAGTTCGGCGGAGGGTCCAGAGTAATGTCAGCCAGCTCTTTCTGAATCCTGCACACAAGAAATAAGAATATTAAATATCAGTCGCTGGTAAAACATCACTTTCTTCAACCACGAGGCAAACTAAGGAGTGAAACGTATCCTCCATCTTTGATCTTCAGAGCGTCATCAGGAAATGTTACTAACTCAAACCTGATGTATTGTATCAGTTTGTGAGTGATGTCATGTTTAATATTAGTTTGTTAACGACGTGAACTATAATCAGACTCATGGAACCACGTTTACATCTAAAATAAAGAACAAAAGATTATGAGGATGTGAATGAATGAATTATATTGAATGAAAGAAAATGAGGAGGAAGGAGAAGGAAGAGGAAGGAGAAGATGAGGAAGGAGAGGAGGAGAAGATGAAGAGAAGGATGAAGGAGAGGAGAAGGAAGAGGAGGAGAAGATGAGGAGGAAGAGGAGGAGAAGGAAGAGGAAGGATTTTTTTCAATCCTATTAGATGACTTACTCAAACCTGATGTATTTGTGATGCAACGTTTGCCGATTGTGAACGTGAACTATAATCACACTTGTGGAGTAACGGATGGATATATATATATATATATATATATATATATGGGAGGCAGAACTCTCACTTCACTCTGATGTTCTCTTTCTGCTTTACATGCAAAATATTGGTGACATTTTTAGTATATCTGGTATTGAGGCGACAGAAAAGGTAACAATTTAATCAAGATGGGTATCGGATTACATTTTTAAAGTAACCCTTGCAAACATGGCTGTAATATAAAGTGTGAGAGGGTTTTGTTTGTTTCTTCAGAGGAGATTTAATCTTGTGACTGTGGACATTAGTGGTCAGTTGAAGCTACTGTCTGGGGAGTAATAAGCATGTGTTCCTCTTCTTATACAACAGCTGAACAGTGATGGAGGTACTCGAAAACGCTGCTTGTTCTTCTGAAATGTACTTTTTTTTTGGCTGCTATCTTAATACGGTGTCACATTTACGAGACTCATCTAAATGACATTATAGTTGTTGGTATTAGTGTTTGAAGTGGCATTAAAGTGAACTATTAGGAGGAAACAACTAATACATATAGAATATAACTGATTCATTCCTATACAATCTGGGGTTTGTATATTTGTACCTTTTGGCGCTGGTGGAAAGTAGCTTGGAGGTCTTGCTCATGCTGGCTTTGCTCTCCCGTTTCTTTTTGCAAAGTACGTCCCTCTGTCTGGTTTGGCTGGAGGAAGGCGGCGATGAAGACGAGCTGGTGCTGGCACGGGAATCCTCATCCGACATACCGGTTTGGATTTGGAGATGAGCTGGAACCCTGAGGGAGCGGTGGGGAACAAACAAAAACAACAACACAAACAACACAGTAAGGCAATAAGTTTACAAGAAGGTGCAGCAGTTTCGGAATGATTTTCATCCAAAGCAGACGCTAATATGTCCGCTGATAGGTTTCATAACACACAAACTACTTTCACTATTTGTAAACATTCATCGGTATGTTTAACTGATGGTTTATCTGTTACAGCAGCGAGTACACATACACACTTCTCTGTACTCTGGTATCTAAACTACCCTGTTCTGGTGATAACACACTCAGATTAAAGTGTTCTCATGAGGATGATTATTAGTAACTGCGTCAACATTAAATGTGTATTTTTTACGAACGATTTATAGTAATTTGCTTGTTATATAGCAGATTATACAGAAGAAATACTTACAAACTTCTCTGTACTTTAACTTCTTTATTCTTATGGAGATGATTATGACGTACTTAACGTGATGATTTATATATTAACAGGTCAATTATAATCATCTGTTCAACTGGTAGGAGGGGGGGCAGACAAAGCTGTTAGCTCGTGCGCTTCTGTTTTTCACAACGTATTTAACGTTAGCCAACGTTCCCGTGACGGTGAACGTGACTGCCGTTAGCCGTTAACTAACGTTAACTAACTGCTGTTAGCCGTTAACTAACGTTAGCTATAGCGAAGTGCACAGTTCGCACGCGCACGCATTCAAATTAACCCTTTCACACTATAGAGTCATTCAGTTCATATGAATGTAGACGTTGACGGTGACCCCCCCACCCCAGCCCATAAACACAGCTCGTGCTACCTGCAAACGGTGACCCTTCCCACCACCCACTTAACTCCAACTGGCAACGCACGCGCAGGCCCTAAGACTTCTGGGGGGTGAGACTACTTCTTGGAACGGCGTGGGGAGAGCTGCTTGCTAGGCATCCCCTTTACAAGTGAACCGACAACCTGGTAACCGTGGTACAAAATGTACACGTTAGTTGTCTTGGTTATTCAACATAACGTGAATAGCTTATTTATGTTAAAACAGAGCTTACAAATGCGTGGTTTCAATGCCAAATGTGAAACAACGAAAACATTAAAAACGCGTCAGACAGCAAGCCAGGAACAACTCCGTTCCAGCACATAGCCGGAGCCCGTTTTCCATGCAACCAACTATTAACCCCACGACCGTGTTGTTTATTTCTTTTAAGCCGAGAAATTGAGCTTCGACTTCACAAATAAGCACACGAAGGCGGTGGACCGCTTCGTGGGCTTTGACCACTCGGTAAAATATCGGTGTTAAATGATCTATTTCGCTCGCTAATAAAAACTTACCCCGTCTATTGTGTCTGGAGCTCCGCCACAGTCTAGGCTGGTGCCTGTCGCCCTCTGCGGAACGGAAGTAGCCTAACGCGGCTACAGCGAGCTGTACGGTCCCGGTCCTCCTCTGGAAACAGCCCAGCCTACATTACATACATAAGAGTTTTATACACCTATTTACATTTATTGTAATTATTTTAATGTTATCTTTAGAATCCAACATCTTGATACGGCACGTGATGGTCGAACTTGTGAACTTTGTGTTTCATGAACTTCAATATTTAATTTGAGGATTTATGCCACCTGATATTACATTCAAACAATCAATGTATAATATATTAAAATGACTACATTTGACAGACAAGCATACTACCTCTCTCAATTAATGTGGTGATAATTAAATCAAGCCACAAATTCAATGCCAGTTTCATAAAGACAATTTGGAAAGTGTGATGTGTTTACTATATTTTCAAAGGGGGTTAATCTAATAGAACTTCTGCAATGACTAAGTTGCTGCATCGCTGGCCACAGAAACTGAAAAACCACATAAACGGACCACGTCTGACTCATGAGTAACAAGGTATTACTGTAACAGGGCCTGTGAGTTGAAATTATTCATTGCATGCTGCAGCCTAAGAGCACATTTTCACCGTTTCAACAGGATAATGTGGCTTGTATGTATTTCTGCACCAAAGGGCATCGATTCTCTGCACTTTATGCGTCCGCCGTGTGCAACCGGCATTTCAAAAAACCCTATTAAAACTGCATCTGGTGCAATTACTGATAAATTACCTCGTAAGAGATTTGTTAGGTGTAAGCGGGGCCTTACAGAAGTTAAATGAGCCACGAAAGAACACGATGCACCTGTTACCTGCTGGTGGATGTGTGGGTTTAAAAGGTGAACACGGTGATCTCAGATGCTGTGTCAATATTGTGACAGTAGCATGTGCTCATCTTTAACCCCATTTAAGTCCTGAATCACACACATCCCATTCAGTTTGTTTGAATTTAAAGTAAGAAGAATCCTTCTTACACCTTGTCTGTTGCGACACTTCATTGAGACTGTGCAATGCTGAGTGAAACCTAAGATGCACGGTTCACAGTGGAGTTAAATTTGAGGATATTCTCCTGCACAAAGGCCACACTCCTCAAGGAGCCATGGAAGAACAATTTAAGATCCAGCAAACACTAATTAATTAACACGAGCCTGATCCTTTCCTTAAGTCTTTGGTAAATTTATATCTGGTATTATTTCAGCACCCATTAATGCAGGCGTAGAGGCTTCAGCCGGTTTGACTTTCTCGCAGACTAACGACCATCTTATTATTCAAGCCAACTACCAGCCAATCAGAACCTTCACCAAAATCTGAAGTGTTTTTTTTGTAAGGCTTTTTGCATCAGTATCTGGACCATCAAATCTGTATAAACAGACCAAGAGCTGACTTGGTCCTTTGCTTAAAAGCTTTTGTATGATTCATTTATGAAGTCAAAACATGTTGTGGGTGAGGAGTTGAGTCCGAGTGGTCCGTTCCTTCTGTTTTTAATATTTTTAATATAACTTTCCCAAAGTTCAATGGTGGAATGTAAACTAAACTGAAACAAAGCAGAGAACCAGTATAACCTCTAAAGAACAATACAGGGGCTTAAAATGTTCTATATGGTTCTCCAGCTTAGTTTAGTTGAAAGAAGAGAACCTCTAAAGAAAAATACAGAAGCATTAAATAGTTCTATGGTTCTCCAGCTTAGTTTAGTTTAAAGAAGAGAACCTCTAAAGAACAATACAATGGTTTAAATGTTCTTGGTGTGGCAGCGGTGCTATATCACCTCAACCTTTAAGAACCCGCAGAGGAACCGACATTTTTCTGTATTAAAGACATGATGATAAATCGAACCAGGAGAAGCCGTTTGATATTCTGCATGAGAACAGTGAAGGCTCTGTGGGAGCAGAGTCTGAGATGCGGGAGGAGGAAGCAGCAGGAGACCCCGAGCTGAACATATTTAAGAACATGTTCTCCTCATCGGTTCAGTCCAGGCTGCCCTCGGTCTGTTTTAGTCTTGACCTTAGACCTTATGATCTGTTTCATACCAGAACCACAGCTCTCTGACGTTGTTCTGCTGCAGCTTGTTTTTCAGCTTCTGCTCTGCGACAGTTTGTACTCATGTTGTGGCCTTTATGGAGTATTTTTGTATCTCTTTTTGGTCATTTGTGGCTGTTTGTAGTAATTTTGTGTTTCTTTGAAGTCATTTTGTTGCAGTTTGTAGTATTTTTGTGTCTCTTCGTAGTGATTTTGTGGCTGTTTGTAGTATTTTTGTGTCTCTTCGTAGTGATTTTGTGGCTGTTTGTAGTATTTTTGTGTCTTTTTTTTAGTAATGTGTCTCTTTGTAGTCATTTTGTGTCCTGCGACAGCCACATATATTTAATTATTATTTTCCCTTTTTTTGTCAGAGCATTTGATTCATTGATTTATGTCGGGGTGTAATGACAATTTCAACAATATCCAAAATGTTTTTGAAGACCAACCCTGCCTTTAACGTACACAAGTTGCCTTTGATAACCAAATGGTGAGGAGACTAACAGGAAAACACACATGCCATTTCAGAGAGAAGCACACAGAAGGGTCTACGTTATGAGTTTGAAGGATATATCCAGGATGTCAAACTGATTAAAAGCAGGTTATAAAGATAAAAGCTAAAGTTTACAGATCACAGTGCGAAAGTGAGATCGACACGAAGATAATAAAATTAAGGAACAACATTGTTCCTGTAAAGCCGGGTAGCTCTTTACTCTCTGTTACAATCATTAAAAATAAAAGCAGCATAGAAGCACTAACACTAGTTAATGATGTGCTAACATACTCTGCTAATGTTAGCTCCCACTGGGAAAGTGCTCAGTCTGTATTTAAGTCCGCCAGTCTTCCAAAAGAGAAGAATTTCATGGAGATCCATTCTTGTGTTTCAGTGACATCCACAAAGACACGAACACATCACACCTCCTTTATAGAGGTAATAAAAGCAACACGATAGGGCAGGAGTCATAATGAGCCACACCCAACTAAAGCAGATATCCGATAGAAGAAAAAACAACTTTTATTGTAATCGAGCCGATGTTTCAGACTGTAAGTTTAACAACCAGGTGTGTGTGTGTGAGCCGTGACTGAGTGAATGAAGATCAGTGAGTGAAGTGTAAATATTTGACGCTGCAGTCAAACACAAAATCCCAGACAGAGCCGAGCAGTTTTTTCCTCACAAGCCGACCACAGTGTGTTTTATTGGGTCTTCAGTAATACAAGTGCACAACAAACCACTCTGCAATTGCAGAGGTGGCGGGTAGCCAGTAAATATACAAGTCCTGCCTCTTTCACAGGCAGACCTATACTTTTGTGGTCTGCCTCAAAAGCCTTTGAAAAAATACATACAGTACAAACAAAATCAGAGGAAGTTAAAAAGCATGAAGGATCCATTGACGCAAACCTTCCTGTTCCATGCAGATAACATATTGATGGCAAAATACAAAAAAAACAAAAACGAGGAAATCAAAAGTAAAAGCATAATATTCTGCATGTTTGTTCCAGGTGCCACTAAGAGAAATGAGAATACATACTGTATAGCTGGAGGACAATGCGTATGATATTTATAATATTCTGTGTTTTTTTTGTTTTTTTCTCCAATACAATACTTCCAACATTCAGATATTGGAAAATAAAAATCCCAATCTACTCTTTGTATAAAAAAGAAGCTTTCAAGTCAACAAGGAACAAAAGGACATTTTTTTGTCTTCATTGATTTTTTTTTTTTTTTTTTTTTTAAACACAGAAAAGGTAGATAAAATGTTGAGGTGGAGGAAGAGGAGGAGGAAGGTGATAGGAGGGCAGGTTTACTGTTGCACTTAGTGAGTGTGCTTTGACAGACTAAAGGCCTTAACACACCGGGGGTGGTTATTTTTTTTTTTGTGTGCGATTAATTCACACGTAAATATATATTTTTCCAAACAGTTGTTGAGTACTTCCACACAGAACACAAAAAATATTCAACGAGATGGATTTTCGGAGCTTTCGCAACGCAAATAAAAGGCATCAACCGATCAGGTTGTGCGGAACGGGTTGAGTTACTTATAAAAACAACACAGAGGCTCCATAGTCCGATGCAAGACGGCAAACTTTATTAGTCCTTTCAACCTTGACTAATACAGACCAGATCCACTCCTTCCGTTCTTACTTTTCACAATAAAAGCCCCAGGTAAGTACACTAATTGTTTTTACCAGAGGGAACTCAAATTCACTCAGAGCATTTCGCTAAAAGGAAACTCAAAAAGACAGCTTACAGTAGTTTAGGCTGCGCAACAGTTCAGACAGATCAGACAGACGAGAGGATCAATGATCGATAGGATCAATGATCAATGATCGATAGGATCAGTGATCAATGGGATCCTGGTAGTTGGTCCTCTGCCTGCGTGAATCTATTAGAACCTTTTACTTAAAGTCTTGTAACTAATTAGTTTTGATGAGAAATATTTGCAAGTATCGCATTTTCGTGCCGTTCGTTGGTCCCGCCCACCCCGTTGTGTGAAGGCCTTAAGGGTGAGAGAGAGAGAGAGAGAGAGAGAGAGAGAGAGAGAGAGAGAGAGAGGGGTAGAGAGAGGTACAGTGACGGGTGAGGGAGGTACAGGAGGGGATGGTCGGTGGTCTATGTGGCGTATCTCTTCGTCCATTGTTTGGCTATTCTGTCATGCTCCGTTCTGTTGGTCAGGTACTGTGTGGCGATGCTTCCCACCAGAGGGTCGGCTGAAAGGCACAAAAGGCAGAGAGAGAATATTTAAAATCATGAAGCGTCAATAATCACCTCAGCTGGGCGGGACGATCCACCGTCAACAGTCAAAAAACGTCTTCATCCTCTCCGGTTTAGATTATGTGAACATTTGTGCTGGTGAAGATGAGTCATGATCACATTTCTATTGGATCTATTGGAACAGGCCAAGGAGTAGAGTTCTGGTTTATATTATACAAATCTAAATATTAATATGCAGGTGACCAACGTCAACACCCACATAGTTATTGGAGTACATATCACATTATGGAAAGCTTCTTTAAATGTACAGTTTATAATAGCATTTATTTTAAAAACGAGTGATTTCTTACATTCCCCTCCAGACTAACCGTGATTGATATAAATGCAATTCTATTTCATTCCAGATCGTTAAGCCATCTCCCAGACTCACGCTGGTTGCAAACTATAAAGAGTTTGGCCTGAGGGGTGTGGGGGGGGGCAGCGTTCATTTTATTATGGTGTGGTGACCTTCAAGTAGACTTGATTACACCATCTCAAATTCAGCTGCATCAATAACCAGTAAATCATATTAAACAGGCAAAGACAACCCAATCAGGAGCAGCGAGGACTGCAGACAGACGGTGAAATAACATTAAAAACCGTCTTAGAGGATTATTCCCCCGTACTTCCTTTGTGCTCACGTTCATGACATTGAACTCAACACTTCTCACAAGATGTTCATCTTTTAAAAAGTGAAGCCACTGACCCATTTATTCTTGCTTTGTAAACTCATTTCCCAGCATGCACTAGTGCACGACATTCTGTTCTCAAGCCAAGAACAAATCATCAATATCTTTGATCATGTTCGTGTTTTCATTAAACACTTATTGTGGATCTCCTCTGCCAGCAGCTGGCTCCTCTGCTGTGGACATGTGCTTTTATTATTTACAACTGTGCCAACGATCTGTCACTGAGCATCAATGAGGGTTTGAATTGGTCATGGATTGTGGTGCTTAATACACTGTTATTAGGCCTCGAGTAAGAAGCATTCATAGAACCACTACTGACTTCTCACTAATAAAAAGCATCAAACAGACGTCAGAGAGTCTCACCTGGGTTACAGTCTGTGAGCAGGGAGCAGATGGACAGCAGCACCTTGGAGATGGTGAGCGCGGGGCTCCAGTTGTCCTTCAGGATGTCCAGACAGATCACCCCCTGACTGTTGATGTTGCAGTGATAGATCCTCGTACGGAAGGTTACCTGAGGACGCACACACACAACAGTTTGGGAGTTTAGAGACAGAAAATCGGACTTTATAACAAAAAAAATGTCAGCACTTTACGGGAAGCGTTGCTTTCAAGAGGAAAGAGAACTCTGTGCTGCATTAATCATTTACAAACAATTATATTCCAATAAACACCAGGAAACCACTAAAATAAAAGGTAGTTGCCATTTTAACACAATGAATTAGCCGAGAATGATAACAGAATAATGAAATGGACTTTAATTAATTCCATAACTGCCACCACCAACAGTGGGAAACCACGGCTCTACAGATGTTTGTGAACACTCCTGTTACGTAACATCAGGATGAACACAGAGACCTGCAGAGTTCAGATCTGATAAAATCTCAAATACGAGCCCGTTTGCAGTGGATTAAGTGAAGGAAGATGATTTGGTGTGTGAGGATGAGGAGCTTGTTATAACGCAGTAATAACAGGTGAGACATGGAGGACAGGTTAAGGCTGCTGTGGGCCTCTCATCACTTCTCCTTTATTCACATTAACTTCTGTATATCAGCATCAGTGTGATCGCTCCATCGCTCCACTGAGGGACACTTCACACCATTTGTCTCTGTTGCTGGATGTGCATGTAGCCACAAATATATATATTTTTATGGCTTGCAAACCGCATGTAGTCCATCTAGTATCCACCAATACTCATGATATTCTTAATAAATCAGACCAACAGAGGGCAGCATGGTGTAAAACCAAAACAACACAACAGTTTTGTTGCCACCTTGAATATTGGACCCAAGTGTTGATTCATCCCTTTACTCATCACAGTAAACAGCCTCCACAAAGCACACAGTGACCCATCACATGTTGACTAATGTTACGTACTGTTTTATTATTTCAACACTTCAGACTTCAGAAAATCAAAATAAGAAACGTGACAAAGTGTTCATGAAGCCACAGGTTTAAACATTTAAATAACGGACCTCAAGAAAGACAAACAACAAGAAAGGAGATAAAAAAGAAGACGTAGCAAACATTAATCAGAAAAAATACTAAAAAAATAAATGATAAGAAGCAAAGAAAATACATTAAAAAAAGAGTAAATTAAGCGTGATGACAATTTCCATCTTCTAAAACAGAGCTTTTGAAGCAACGGTAATGATGATGAACCAGTCTCGTATTAAATTAATGAATTTAGGAATTTATGCTCAAACTGTGCTCCCCCCCCCTCTCAACAACCGACCTTCCTCTGTTCATGTAGTCCGTCCCGGCTCAGACGTTGAGCCTGACATCTGCTCGGTTCTGACACTTGACACTACTGTTTCCCCCCCCCCCCCTCGCTCCAATCACCAACATCTGGCCCTCCTGACCCACCAGAGGAAACCTCTAATGAGCCTTGGCATTCCCAAAAATCACACAAGGGCAGGACGTTATAAATAACCGACCGCTCCGCCTCCGCAGATCCAGAGCTCCTCTCCTGGCCCGAGTTCAGAAGCAGAGACGCATCCACCTGGCGAACTTGTCAGCTCTTGTTTCTCTTTTAGAGGAGCTAAAAAAGGAGAGTCGGATTCTGGATCTAAAACTCCCGAGCCTGGGGTCTGAGAGCACTCAGCAACTGAGCTTCACTGGAGCGTTTCTGTAGCGAGAGAGTGTGTGGCAGCTACAGGCCGAAGGCTTTGTGTGTGTGTGTGTGTGTGTGTGTGTGTGTGTGTGGGGAGGGGTTTGGCTGCAGTTCAGTGTATCGGAGGGGTAGGAGGTATTGGAGAGGGGGGGGGGGCGGAAACACTCAAGTCCCTCTGGCAACAGAAAGCTGGGCCGGAGCCTGTGGATTTGTTTGAGTCTGCTGTCAAACACAGAGCTGGTGGTTACACAGCACAAAGAGCGAGAGGAGAGGGCGAGCGAGCATGGGGAGGGGTTTCCATAACAGAGAGAGAGGGGGGGAGGCAGAAAATGAAGGCCAAGTGAAAGGGGGATAGGGTGCACTGAAACACTAAAGGGCGACTGGCCCCGACAGTCTGCGTGTCATCCACTCAACACCCTCAAAGTGCTCAGCGGACACAGAACCAACAGGTCAGGATTTGAGCTCAAAATCACGACGATTCCTCATCAAAGTGCAAACCGAGCTGCAAAAGAGTGCACGAAGAGCTGCAGTGCGGATCCTGAACGACTACCACGACATCGGCTGTGACTTCAGCAGCACATATCTGAACTAGTACCCGAGTGTAGCTGAGACGTATATCTGTGACGATGACCATAAAACAAATAAAAGTTTCTTGGGTTTGGTTTAGTTTTAATGCTTATTTGCTCTCTCCCTCTCCCTCTCCCTCTCTCTCTCTCCCTCTCTCTCTCTCTCTCTCATTTTAAAACTTGCATCAAGGCTTCTTTGTGTGATAATTGGAAAGAGATGTCTCATCATGCCCGGACCAGAACTTACATGATTTAGTGAACAGGTGCGTGAACCCGTAAATAAATGAGCAGAAGGCCCTGAGTCATGACTTCATCTTCAGTTTGTGGCTGCAGGCTTAAACCAGTAAACACCGGGCACGATGACCAGGCTCTATATAAAGTAAGATGATGAGTCTGTGCTGATAACACTAATATCACATCAGCAGAGTGTGTGACCGCTGCTAGTTTCAGCAACTGGTCCTCAATTATGAATATTGTTTAATATAAAAGGACTAAGTTATATATAATATGCGAGTTTTGGAATAATTCATCAGGCGGCCAGAGACGTGACTCCATATGAATACTAATGTTTCTCTGAGGGATCCTCCCACACCGAGCTCTTCTTAATACGTTTTCATTCTCTCCAGATAGTGTCGGCTCACTCAAACATTCAAAATAATGTAACAGTTGTGTCTGCTGGCTGCTGACCTTGGGGGGTTTGAAGGGGTAGTCGGGGGTGAAGGCGATGTCCAGGAAGAAGACGCCCCCCTCGTACACGGAGCCCGGGGGTCCCAGGATGGTCGACCTCCACTCGTAGATGTTGTCTCCTTTGGGGCCGGCGCTGGAGAAATTGAAACAAAAGACGTGTTAATATGTTAATCGCCGCGTTGGACTCAACAGCCTGGTGTTACAAACTGCCAGCGGGCTGACGGACATTTGGGGGGGGGGGGGGGGTTAGGGGTTTCTGACAAGTTAATGACAGAGATTTGGCGTGGGGGTTTGAGGAGTTTTCAGTTCAGGGCGATTTTAGTAGGATTTAGATTATCTTTCAAAATGTTGATTGGAAGATTAGATTACTTGCTACTGGGAGCTGAGTTGAAGCAAACACACACACGCACACGCACACACACACACACACACACACACACACACACACACACACCAGTGAACCAGTAGAACTCAGTAAAACCAAAGAGATATTTACAGGCCAAGCGACGCAACATGATTTCATATTCCAGCCCGTCTTCATTCGTGAGATGAGTATTTAATGCCGAGGGTCACATCTGTTGTTTAGGCTCAGTAATTAATGCTATTTCCATATTAAGCGCTCCCTTCCCCTCCCCCACTGTTGTTTGTGGTAAGACCCCGAGCTGGCACGGAGCCAGGAGGAGACCGGGACAATGTCCAGATCACAAAGCCCGGGACGACGAACAATCCCTCCGGTTTCATGCAATTACCTGGGATGGTGTTTAACGCCAACCCTTAGCTTTCTGGCACATGTAAACAGCCCGACACACACACAGACACACAGACACAGACACACACACACACACACAGACACACACACACACACAAAAACCAATAATCTCAGAGATTTCCTGTGTAACAACCTCAGACAGCAAACTGTTAAAAGCGGTGTCTGGCTCCAAGCGCGTCCTTGAAGAAACACATCGTTCTCCTCAAATAGAAATAAAGACATTTCCTTTCCTCCTTCAGCATCAACACATGCAAATTCAAACTAATCTACTTTGCCACTCTTTCACACACGCTGCCCCTCTATTAAGCCTTCTTTAATGAGCTGATTATCATTACTGCTTCTCTGGGGAATTATTTTCAATGTCGATAGCGACGTCGCCAATCTGGACCCGTGTTGTTTCAAGGCACAAAGAAAATCTTTTATTTTGTGAAAATGAAATGACAAAAGCAAAGAATGATAAGGGAGCATGCCGGGCAGTGTTGGTCCGTAAGAAGGAGACCCATACGGAGTACTCGTCTTTGTAAACCTACTACTTAAACTGCAGTGATTGAGAACTTGCAAGATAAACATGGAGGGTGCTCGCTGTCAAAAACCGGTGTTAAAGAACATCAAACAACGTTGGTTTTACTTGTCTCTCTCTCTTAAAACTAACTGTGTTGCATCTTTGGTCGGACAGAGAGCGCTATCTGAACCGACTGCAGGAAATGACCCCTAAATACAAGGATTTTCATAGGCTCCCAGAGACAGATGTTGACATCTGATAGCCAACAGTTACTTGTGCTCGGAAAGCCTGTCACAACAATATAAAGTGAGGGCCAACCGCAGTTCATTGGTGGTCATGTTCAGCTGTTCCTACATTCTTCTGTTGTATTTAAGTGAAGTTAAATTGGAGCAGAGGGATTCAATATTTCCATCATGCCTCAGATGGGATGAGTTTTGACAGGAGGCTGTCAGGTTGCCAAAATAAATGTGTTCAATAAATTACTGACTTGAAGGGCCGTCCTTGACTGAAGAAATTCAAGTAAGTAACAGAAGTTCTTTGACTAATTGATTAATCTGTTCGATTGCCTCTTTATTTATTGTGCGTCTGCAGTTGGATGCAAATGGATCTCTTTAGATCTGGAGCCTATGAAAGAGCCGTAGATGGGACTACTTTTCATGTGGTCACAAATACCCAAATCTTAAAAATCTACTTGAGATCCCATCGGTCTGTTAACGGTCTAAAGCTGCATTCAGCCCATTTATTTCAATGCGAACAGTAGATTTACAGTTGTCTAAATCATCGACTGTATATAAGAGGTGGACGTAGTCACCGTGACGTCATGCATTGGTTTGTGCCCTGTGGTTCGGAAGCCTTGATTCTGTCCGTCGCCATCTTGATCTTTTTGCAACCAGAAGTGACACGAGAGGGTGGAGCTAAGTACACCCGAATGCTGATTAAGACATTTTTAGGCGACCAAAATATTACAATTAACTTTCATGAACTGAAAACATAATTTACTAAATGAACATCATGCTGTATTGAAGAAGACTTGAAACTAGAGATTGAGACCATAAACTCATGTTTACAATGTTTACTGAGGTAATAAATCAAGAGAGAAGTAGAGTCATTTTCTCATAGACTTCTATACAACCAGAGGAGTCGCCCCCTGTTGGACATTACAGAGGATACAGGTCAAAGGCACTTCCTCATTGGCTTCACTTTTCAGAACTGGAGGTTGCTGCCTGGTGTAAAGGTGAAAAACACAGGGCTGTTTCGGCAATAAAGTTGATCCCTAAACTGGTCTTCCTGATTGATCTTTCATGCGTCACCTGGACCTGAAGCAACACACCTACACCAACGCAGCCACTCACGTTGTTCGGTCCGAATGCTCGCTAAGACGACGCTTCAATCAGACTGCGGGCAGTGATCGACCAGGTGTGTGGAGGCCAGAGAGTAGGCAAAGATTAAACTCTCTTCATTCCATTCTTCACAAAATTACTTTCGGCAATTTTTAAAAGAGCGCCACACTATGAATGCCTCGGAGGAAAGATTGTCTGAAAGTCTTTGAGCGAGGCCGTTCAGAGCAGCTATAAACACCTCAGACGTAATCGGGCGACGTGTTGCACAAACTAGTTCATTTCAAGCGAGTCCTGCTTGGCTTGTAATCGTGCAGCGTGATCCTGATAGAAACATCAACTGAATTGGTCGTGATCCCTCTCCAGCTCTTCAGACATTACTTTATACATTTCCCGTGCTATTGACAGAAACTCACAGAAAAGGCCTATTTTTTCCTCGCTCAAGGCAATCTCCTCCTTCTGTGCTCAAGGCAACACTTCCATTACCGCCACAACTATTCACAAGCCTCCTTGAGGCCGTGCTGAAAGAGACGGACGACTATTCCATTTCCAAATGTATCCCATAAAAAGCACATGCTCACTTCCTTCAAAAGGCTGATGATTTTGCGGCCTTGATAATAGCTCAGACGCGGTGGAAAAGATAAGAGATGAGCGGTCATGGCAGAGGTCCCCGCTCGGAGGCGAGAGTGCTGTCGGGGATCTGACAACCACACAAGGGGCCGTGGATAAAGGCTAAGTCAATAGCAGAATGTGCATGCCACCGCTGGCGGTTGCTCGGAGACCCCCCCCCCCCACCACCACCGTTCCTGCAGCGCTTTGTTGCAGCTCTTTCAGCATCTGACAGGCGCTCGCTCGGCCATTACGTTTTTGGGAAAAGGCGAGCGGCGTGGACGTCGCAAAGAAACTCGATTCGACTCAATCCGCAGCATCAGTGAGAGTGTTTGCACGAGATGCCGCTCGCCAGGCGTTAATTAATGCACGCTTGGTGATGGAAGTTAAGTAGCCGATGACTCCTTGACCCTGGTTAATAGCGATGCAGGATATGCTGCTCTGCAACAGACATATCCAATTCACAGCAATCATTGGGTAATCAAGGCGTTGTATGAATTTTTATTCTGCAAGGGCAACCTCATGCCTCAGCCTTATGTCTGCTCACTGAATCAATGTGAAGTCGATGGAGGCATTAAGGAGAACAAACACACGGTAATCTAAACAAAAAGACAGTCGGATAAATATTTCAAGTCTTTTTTCTCCTCTCAGACGAATCCGCTCGGCACAAACGCGTGACGTGAACTGGTGTAACAGTGCTGCTTCTGGGCTTTGTTTTGGACGCTGCAATAATACTCGTCTCTCTGTGTAAGTAGCGCTACTTCTGCAGTGCACCGTCAGCCAAATGCCTTGATTCACTGGGTATTTGGGTCATTTGTTCCAGGGGTCCGGGTGTCCGCGAGAGTCTTGCCACCGCCTTGTCCTCGGAGATTACACTCATAGTAGGAATCCACTTTAGACAGCTGGGCTGCTTCCTCCATAACGGAGCACCCATATAGTGGTTTTCTTTACATTCAATCATCCTGTGAGTATTATATTTATAATAGAAACAACAGTCCTGATCCTTCACTAGAGCTGCACAGTTAATCACGAATAGCCTACATTGCATATTGTGACTTAAGTATTGCCATAATGTATCGTGGGGCCTCTGGAGATTCCTGGAGTAGAAGAGTAATGTACCGCAGAGCATACAGGCAACACAAAAATGAATAAACTCATGTGTAGAGGAACCTGTATTCTAAGTCTCAGGCAATGTGTTAATGAGCAGGGATGTAGCACAACTTGAAAGCAGTGCTCTGTTGATTTAATTTGAGGGTGAAAGGTTTTCTTACAATTTTTTTTTGCTTCTAGGAGTCTCTGTGAATGAGGTCTTTACAGCACAGCACATCATGGACGTTTATTTATTCGATTTAGATGTGAAAGCTCAACAAAATCAGTGACTCATCGAGATAAATCATGATGAAAGTAATGGTGATTATATGTTTCGTGCAGCCCTATCTTTCACTAAATGTAGCATCAGCACCACGACTCAGTCAGAGAGGAGTGTTGTGTTTGTGGAAGCTGTGAGGGAGTAATTGCATCGCACGCTGACCTTGCTCTGTGGTTCACCTCGACAAAGAGTCGTCGGTGCACACGAGGCTGAGGAAGATTGGACCGAGACAGCTTTCAGAGGAGGATTAAAAAAACGGTTTCTTCTTCAAACATAAAGGAACACTTTACCGCATTTTTACCTTTCATTCCCTGTTCCTGAAAACTATCCAAGCTGTGCCCCCGTAATAAAGACAGCAGTAATAATTTCCATATATATTGAATGACCTTTCCTCCTCACGATACAGTGCGGTATGTGAGACCAGGGTGCCCATTTAATCATCCTCAGAGCCTTATTTCATAGACAGGGCGATCGGCAAAAAAAAAAAAAAAAAGATAACCTTTATCTTGTGGGCTAATCTACTGAAAAAAACCGCCAACTCTATCTCGTCACCCAGAGCCAATTTCCACAGACATCAGAGCTCGGGTTAAGATGATGAGATGTAGTCATGAGATAGGACTGTACCACTCACAGGGGAATGCATCAGGTAAATCAATCTCCTCTGATCATATTTACAGGGAGGTAAAAAAAAGAAGACGAAACTACATTTTGGACGCTGCAACGACAAACCAGAATAATCTCTGAGAAAGACAAAACTGGAAGCAACCACTGATAAAGAATGCCAAACCTAGCGGGAACAAACAGTCATGTGAAGATAAAATGAGTGTGTGCGGTAGTAAACGAGTCAAACAGAAACTTTCATTTAGAAATGTGCCCCGAGGCTGTATTGTGTTATTCTGACTTGTCCTTTGACATCTATGTCAGTTATGTGTGAGGTTCCTTTAATGAGTCCACTGGTAAGACCTCAGAGACCAGTGTTGTTAGTGCGAGACTGGACGCACGAGCAACAGTTAATCATCATCCACAGGTCAAGAATATACAGAGGATGCTATTTTCTTTATATCAAACTAATCATCTAACCTACAGGCATGTGAGGAGTTCTGGTGGCGTTGGTGACATTTCACTTATAAAGCAAAATAAAACCTCTTCCTCTGAAAACTGTCAAACAATGATTTTGCTGCCACGCTTTGCAGCTGATGCTGGTTTTATTTAGCTTCTATGGAAAATATCAGCCGCTGTAAAAGATGCAACTCGTGGAAATCAGTGTATTAGTCATATTTCTGTGAAAATATGACTATGTTTGAACATACAGAGCATGTTGCAGGACACCATAAAAACTGATGCGTGTAGGAATCCATTGCAGCCGACATGAATCCACTCTGCCCACAGCTGTTCTGTGAAACACTGTTTAACAGCCGCCTAAAGAGGGGGTTTGTTTGATACACCAAGATTGGGTTGCATTCAAAAGATCAGATCGGTGGAATATCACTTCAACGTAAAAGGTCAGAACAGCAAATGTTCCTGGTAAAAACACTAGACAGCGAGTCACACGGCGAGCTGTTTACGGGAGCAGGTAAATAGAGCTGCTCCGAGGGGCTGATGAATAAAACAGGAGAGAAAACCAGTAATTGAATGTGAATCCGTGTGTTTTGGAGCTTGTGAATACCGCCGCGCACAAATAAAGCCATTATCTGCATTATTTGCTATCCGGCTCGTTTCCCCACGGGCAGTTTTTCCTCCTAATGGCACCGTCGCTCAGTTAAGATCTTCTTTTCTATCAGCGTGGCGGCTGCTGTTATCAGAAGAGGAACTTTAATGAAGCAATCCTCTTCCCCCCCCCCCCCCCCCCCGACTGCAAAAGAGCCCCAAGACCAATTACTGTGCAGCTCAACGGTCCGAGGTGACGCCTCCTTCCTCTGTGCTCTTGTCTTCATTGTCTCAAATGACATGGTTTGTTTTTTAATCAAGCCTTTTATTGTTCATGCGTCCAATGAAATATGCAATTACTGACCGGACGGTCTATCCGGCAACAACAGGAGGGGGATGGGGAGGGGGGGGGGGAGAGATGGTTGAGTAGGTTGCGTGCTTTCCAAGTCGAAAGGGAAGAACACAATT
Organism: Anarrhichthys ocellatus; assembly: GCF_004355925.1. Classification (NCBI taxonomy): domain Eukaryota; kingdom Metazoa; phylum Chordata; class Actinopteri; order Perciformes; family Anarhichadidae; genus Anarrhichthys; species Anarrhichthys ocellatus. The sequence goes on along the minus strand of NW_022280069.1, from coordinate 1,824,154 downwards.
GTATTCTCACAGGAGGGAAACCTCGATTCAATCTAAACCTCAGCTGGTATTGAATTGAGGAAGTGGACTTCTAAAGAGAGGGTTTGAAGAACCGGCCTTTCACTCAGGAAGTTTGTCCCCGCTGAGGTTTAAAGTCACATTAACTGAGCTGTAAGTGAAGCAGGGGATCTGTGTATTTTCCTCAGCCTTCCGTTTGAATTCAGCCCGATGCGTCTGAGGTACGGCAGAGGTTTTGCCGCGGTAAGCATTTTTTTTTCTCTCTCTTTCTTTTTTCTTCCCCGCAGCCGGAGTCTGATGCAGCGCAAATGTTTGCCTCTGGCTCGAGATGAATAATGCAGGGGATATCTGTACAATAACAAAAACACACACAGGCTTTGCATGAAGGAAACGGCATCGTGAGTCAGAAGAAATATCGCTGTAGCGTGTGCTCGGGGGTGAAGGGATGACACAGCAACGTAGAGAGAAATAAAAAGCTTTTGTTCCATTAATGAGGACCGCATGACCCTCGAAGCAAAGTTGCGCAATTTGGCAGAAAATAAAAGGTTTTAAGAGCACACGGTCTGATATTAATCACAATTGATGCGGAAAGTAGCCTTTTCTAAACAATCTCAGTGTGTGTGTGTGTGTGTGTGTGTGATCTTCGAGGGGTAATTATAAACATTTGCTTTAGCATGAATAAAACGAGGTAGAATTTATGCTGACATGTAAATCGGTGCAGCAGTCCAGGGATTCACAGGAACACCGCTTCAGGAAAGGAAACTGCCAAAAAAAAAATTTGCCTCAGAGACGAAACTGCAGCCTCTTGCAATTTAGAAACTAATTTAGTCGAGAGTATGATGCTGATATTTTTTAATTTCACAGGCCTGCGCCGAAGTTTCTTCAGCCATAATTAGAGACCCTCTTCAGCCTCCCTCCACTAGAGCGCTCTGGGCGGCCGAGGGAACGGACTTATTACCGAAAAGGTCAGCGATCAGAACAAGCAGAGTCTGATCGTGCGTTGGTTCTGTTCCCTCGACACCACGTCAGCTCTCAGGTTAGCAGGTAGAGAAATGTAAAACAAATCAGCACAGAGAAAAGAACATTCTAAGAGATGTTATCCACCGGTTATTAGTCACTTTCACCAGTTGCACCCAGAGGAGTGTTAACAGTTCGTCCCCCTCGGCCTGCAAATATCATTAAGACACTTTAAAGCGTCTTGGCAGGAGCACTGATCTGTGACTTCAGGGGGACATCCATCAGGCTCTCACAGCGGTAAACGGGCTCTGACGCAAACCGTTTACTCATACGCATCTGTGGTTCCTCGCCAGCCAAAAAGATTCCCCTGTTTGCTTTCGTGTCAGATTTCCCATCAGTCGCCCCCTCAAACTGCTGTCTTTGTCCACCGTCGAACCTGTTCATAACATTCTGGACAAATGTTTGCCAGAAAAACCAACTCACAAACGAGGACATTGAGAATTGAAATGATACGCGTGAATCACGGCGGGCCGCGTTTTCGCTGTCAAACAAGTGCCGCAGTGGAAAACATTAAGGATAAATTAAACTCGGGGCCCCGGCGTACGCTGCTACCGTCGCTCTATAGGAGCACATTCATTTCTTCCCCCCACACTCTAAACTTTGTGTGAGGAGAAAATAAATGAGGAAGGAGCGGTTTGCTCGGGAAGGAAATGATTTTGTGGCAGATAGGTAAGAGAACGGTGGCCATAACAAACCAGCAGAACCCGGTCTGGTAAGTCCATCTGTACTATAATGTCCTTCTGCTCCTGGAGCAGCTACAACACTTCTATATTTATCTTTAGATGTGATGTTTTCTTTCCAGATAGCACATTTCTTCCTGTCTTATGGTCTCTTATTTATCTAAGATAGAATACATTTACTGTAAATGTGATTACTCGTGATTTACTTTGGTTATACTTGCTTTTCAAACTTTCAAAGACGTTGTTTGCTTCTGTATTTAAGACAACTCAACAAAACCATATTTACATTTAGTATTGGCTCGTTCTTTATCTCAAAAGCATTTCATCAACGCCGAAGGTTGATTTTGACCAAACATTAGTCTCTGACCCCGCCTTGTGCCGATGCAAATGTCTGATGTGCTTCAGCACAAACGTCTCCAAGAAGAGCCCGTTTTTATTCATTCTGCTCGGTGAACAAAGCGATTCTGAAGCGGTTGTCTTCATGAAGGTCTTTAGCTTTCTGCAGTCGATGAACAAGACCTTCACTGAAAAGGTCAGGAACAAGCCAGCGTCAGACACAGATGGGTGCATAGAACTCATCAATATGTATAAAGGTGGTGATTATGGAACAAGACATCGATTAGGGTCGATTCTTCCGAGGTCAAATGAAGCCGTCCTCAAAAAAGCATTTGCTTGTTTCCCGCTTCAAATTGCCGTCACATTGCAAAAGATCCAACACGGAAACATTAATGCACAACAACCAGGAGGTATTCCTGCAGCTCCTCCCCCTCCCCTTGCCTCCGGTCCTCATCCCCCCCCCCCCCCCCCTTAATATTGATACCCCCCCCCCCCCCCTGCTGTGCTTAATTGTAAAGCTGTGAAAAATGATGCTGGGTGTGTCACTGGCAGAATTCCCCAGAGGCCTGGCACAAACTAACAGGCAGCCATACAGACACTAAGACCATCCCAGAATTAAGAGGTCAGAACCTACAATACAGAGAGCCTCATCTTCTGATGATAAAGGAGATACATATTCATGTCGTGGTGACCAGCTGTGTGTACGTGTGTGTGTGTGTGTGTGTTTCGAGAAAAGGCCGTTCCCTGCAGCTCGCATGTCATCATCATGGGGGCATTACGTCACACCAGGAACATTCAAGGACCAGAGAAGGCTATTTGTTCCAAGGACCGGCCATACATTGCAGCTGTGCTAAAAAAGGAGGAGCGACGGTTGAGGTCAGCTGAAGCTGTAATCAAAAGTGGCGGACATTACAAAGAATTGACAGTTTGCTTAAAACTAGCTCTACATTGCAGGACCAGAACAATGCTGATGCATTACAGTGCAAAACCCTTGAAGCAAGACTCAAAAAGAGTCCAGTGGAGGCATTAACAAAGTCAGAGACGGCGTTTTCAACCACCTCACGGAGCGAACGCTGGTTTAATTAGCCGGCGATCTACAGCCTGTGAGTCATCCCAACTGGCAGAAATTGACGCTCACCAGCGAGAACCGGGATGCTATTTTTGTCGCTTACAAAAGCAGAGGCCTTTGCACACCAGGTCCCTATTTTTCCTTTTAATCGGTCATCCAGTAAAAATTGTTACACACAGAAATCCAGCTCACTGAGTCTGATTATTTTCCCTCTATTATACAAGATTAAAAGGATAATGGACTTTAACTTCTTATCTTTTGTACATCTACCTTTAAATGCTTCATCTCTGTATTCTTTACTTTGTCGTACAGTGAATCAGCTCATCAGATGACATTTTGGATGATGATGTTTGCATATACGGTGTCTCTGAGGGATCAAACAGCTCTCTAAAGGCTCTCTACAACACAGAAAATCAAACCTGTTCCAAAAACTTAGATGACAGATGAAAGGTTTCAGAGTTGATGTGCAAACATGATTGAAACCACAAAGAGGTTGTGTTTATTTATTTTAAATGTGCAACAATTTTGGACGGAAAAAACGGACTTCATGCGCAAGAGCCTTAAGGGGGTTGGGGCTTAGCTTATGGTGCAATGTCTTAAATAAAGATCCAGTGTATTAATGTATATTCTGTTAAAGCGTTCTCCGTTAATAATGTCCAAAGCATTACAGGAGCTATTCTGTAATTAAGTTTTGTAAATTACTTTCAACACTCCGGCAACCTTATCTACTTCCACTTCAGTTAGCGGCTTCTTACATTTCCCAGAACGACTTGTGACAATCTTGACAGAGGAGGGGGGGAGGGGGGGGCTTATAACCCAAAATGCACCATGGGTCGGGGCTGTGTTGCACTTAATCTATTTGAGCCGCCTCGGGATGAGAAATCGGTGTCTCTGCCTCTTCTGCGATGGATTATTCTACTGTGATTGCCGAACAATGGCAGCTTATAAGAAAAAGGGAATCTTTGAATCCGGATGGGTTGAAACCTGACATGTAGCATTATGTTTCAGACGGCTGAACATTGCTCAGCCATCACTCCGTTGTGGCTGTAATAAAAGTATCTGTTTTAGCCATCTGTGAGAAGAAGATAAACACATCAAACAGCACAGTGGTCCGGAACCAAAAGGTACAAAAACACCAGTAGCTGCTGTTTTAACCACGTCAAAAAGTGTTTTTGTTTGGATTTGTGCTTGAAGCCCTGGTGTCGGTGGATGAACAGCACAAGGAAGGAATAGTAACAAGTCACAAGAGTTGCAGCGTCGCAATAACAAATGCAACTATTGCTGTCATACAACAGCGGCAGCACAAAGCAACAAGATGGAAGAGATAAGTATGGAAATATGAACGGAGAGGCAGAGAGGAGTATTTACAAATGACAGGAGCGTATCACACACGGAATTTGATTCAGGTAGAAATGCGAGATAAGGCCGTTTAAGAATCACCAGCAGTGGTCCTGGACTGATTTTAAATAATTCAGCTAAAGATCAAACCCAACGATTCTCATTATCGTTTTAGTCATTTAATCTAGCAAAAAATGCCAAATATTCATTGATTTCAGCTTCTGAAAATGTGAGGATTATCTGCTTCTCTCTGTTTTGTATCATTGTATTTAATATCTTTGGGTTTTCTGACAGTTGGTCGGACGTAACCGCCACTTACAGGATGTCACTTTGTGCTTCAGGAAGCAGATCAATTGATTGTGAAGATAATTGTCAGTTGCAGCCCTAATGCAGCCCTAATTTAAGGATGTCAGGCATTCAGTGTAAAAAGGAGATTCGGTAACACCAATGAACCCGTCATGTTCCTCGTTCAGCTCATCTAATCCAAAATGTATTCTTAGTAATACTACTGCAATATAACGTGTAGCACAGGAGAAAAACACAGTGATCCTTTCAGATAAAAGCACAAGCTGCCTGTACAATATACTTGGAAGTGTAAATACTTGACAGTGAGAATAATTGCCGTGTCAAATCCTGTCGGGCGTCAACGTGCTGCTGTTGGTTTTGATGCACGACTACCTGCCAAGGTGACAAGTGAGCTGACACGATGCAAAGAGTGAGATAAGAGTGAGATAAAGCTCAGAGACACATTCTAAATACTTGCTTGCGTTTTTTCCAAGTTGTGACAAAGCACTAAAAGTAGAAACAGACCGCTTTCAGTCACACTGTATGGCACTGTACGCAATAATGTTAAGACTCGTCATGTTATTTATTGTACCGACAGTTTGTGATACTAAACGCAGCCGAAGAGTTTACAACCTCAGAGGGACGTTAGAGGACGAGTGGTGGGCTTTTTATTAGACTTATCAAAAGGGAACCTCCTGCCACAGATGTTTCACCAAAATAGATCCTTGACACTTCCAAGGCGCTAAATGGTAAACTCTGGCTCCTAGGACACATCTTCACCGAAGGACACAAAGCAGAGCTCTCCATTATGCGGAGACACACACACACACACACACACACACACACACACACACACACCTGAAGAGGCTGTACATGTTAGGAAGCAGACTTCGGATTTTAACGTGACGAAGACGCCAGATTCTCTAAGTGTCGACAGAGTCAGCGGGGCTCCTCAGCAGAGACCCCCCCCCCCTCTCATCCCAGCGCAGCGTTTATCGAGATGTGCCGAAGTGAATCTCTTTAACGCGACTCTCTCTCCGTCTGCCTCCTGAAGGGGGGCCGGCAGTCTGTGACTCCATTTGTCGCAGGGAGAAGAAATGAATAACCTTTCAGGCTCACCTGGCCGGGAGCGAGCGGCATACAAATGACGACACCGGCTCCACCGCGAACCCCTTCATGCGAGAACGTAAATGGGTCTGTGATCGTTTGCATGGGAAATTGAATGTTTGACGCCCCCCCCCCCCCATCATCCTACTCCTCCTCCTGTCATTGTTAACAGAGGGCTAATCTATTTGGGTGCATCACAGAAAACAGATTATTAGATTTTGGTATAATTTTGGAGGGTACAGAAAGGGAACACACACACACACACACACACCGAAGAGGATTATCTTGAAGAAGCTTAATTGTTTCCCAGGCAACTAGTTCCCCACTAAGACGGCGACTGTGAAATTTCCACTAGCGATTATTTTACTTTCAAATGACTTACTCGTGTCCTCCAGCTAAATCCTCTATGTGAGCCAACCTAGTTTTTTTATGGGGTGGCAGGAAGGGGGGGGGGATTGTATTGAAATAGATTAGAGTCCTCGAGGAACACAACATCTCTTTTAGCCCGCAGTACAATAACAAAAAAACGGGGCCGTGAGCTGGAATGAAAAGGTTAGCTCAATGTTTATCGTTAATGGCGGTGGGCTTCTGATGAGACCCAGCGGGGGGGATTAATTCAGGCAATAAACACGGCCGTCCAGGGTGAAGTAATTCCAAATCGCCAGATGAGTCATACAAAAGACGTTTTCCTTCATCATTTTAAGCAGGTGACTGCGAACCAACGCGGCCGATCCGAAATCAGCATCTCTCCCACAAAGTATCCACAATCTTGCAAAGACCGGCCTCCATTTTTTCTTCTTCTTAAAGCTAGGGTTGGTAATCTTCTTCAAAAGCATGTTAAGTGATATTTGTCTCATTAGATCAAGACACTGATCGATAAATCAAATGGACGGCCTACCTGTCCTCACTCATTGCACGTCACCCGAGTCTGAGAACAGCTGTGAGTACCGACAACATCCTTGTTCTTTGTTTACATTCATAATGATAGTTTTGGCAGAGTGGCTTTGGGGGCCTGAAGTGATTGGCTGTCAGTGTTCCCGACTTTCTTGCTATGTTTGATACCGTCATTGAAAAAGAGTCGGCAACACTGGGGTTTTGGCTTTTTTCTGTCTCTCTGCTGGTTTCTCAACATTACCAATCCGAGTTGTATTTCGCAGCGGTGTGCTGGTTCAGGGAGTAATTGTTGAGCTGTATTACAAAACAGCTAATAATCAATGAGAGTCACTTTGTGTGTTTGCCTTTTTGTCACGTCAAGAGAGACTGATGTACTTGCGGTGGGCCACTCGTTCGTGACCATATCTCTTCCTCAAAGCGCTGCGAGCCGCGGCAGCAGCACACAATAACCATTGTCTGTGGTAAATCCCCAGCAGAACGAGGGGGGGTGGGGGGGGGCACACGAGAATCGAAACGGCTTTTTAAAGTCACACTGCTGCTCATTTTCCACCATTTCAGAGCAACCATAATACTGTGATCCAACAGGCTGTGCTTTCAACAACGTGCATTATGCAGCAGTAGCAGCAACAACAACAACAACAACAACAACAACAACAACAATGCCAGAATAGGCTACAGTCTCTCTAATTCACCCGAGATTACCATCTCAAACAAAACAACACAAACAACAGCATTATGGGAGCGGAGACAAAAGAGAGTGCACTGCAGCGTGGAATTTCCTTTTTCTAGACACAAGAAGCCTTGAAAGAAGCCCGTCCCTGCCACATCCACCACAGCTGGAACATCTGTACGCACAGGCGTAGGAGTCATTAGAGAAAATGCTGTGAAAAGATCTTCTTACCTGCAGTTTGGAGGTGGGTCTAGTGTTATTTCTGCGAGCTCTTTCTGAATCCTGGAAGAGAAGGATTGTTATTGTTAAAAATCGATGTGGGGAGGGCAAATCTCCAGAGGACGATAAAATCTGAAGGAACGGACGACTCAGTACAAGCACCAAGTCAGTGTTTGGATCCTGTGAGGAGGTAAATGTTGCTTTTTATCCCAGCGACACAGTATCTCATGTATTCTAAACGTCACCATGCAAGTTCATTTGCTATCCGTATGAAGCATAAATAGAATCTAAAACGTGCCAAGTTTTAGTTTTAGTGTTTTGTTAATCTTTGTCATCGTCTGTGGTGCACAAACAAAATTAAAAAAGGAGCACCGAGCATGAGGGTGAACACGGCCGCTGTGAGAATGTCACATAAACCGTGCAAAATGATGATTCAGACGGTGAAGGGCAGCGGAGTGCAGACGCTGCTGCTGAGCAGGTCGTTAACGTAAACACTGCAGACGACAGCTGAAGGCCCTCGCGGAGACTCACTCTTAACTGAAGACATACAAAAAGGAAATGTTGGAAACATCGGTCGCTATTGTAAGAAAGACTCGGGCTGGCCTCAGACAACCCTTTTGCTCAGCCGGTTGCATAATAACCCTGTCATCTCCAGTCTTTTTTTTTGGGGGGGGGGGGAATAAGTATTAAGGTAAGCTTTGGAGGTGTAGGAGACAGGCTGGAATGTGTAGGAGACAGGCTGGAATGGGAACATCTCTTTCGGGTGACATCAACGAGCTCCTTTCTGTGAGTTTAGTGTCACAGTGAATAGCGTGGATGTTTGAAATGACAAGGCCTGTGAGACTATAGTCGTTATTTTCTAACTTCACACCCTCGGGGCAGGGGAGAGGCCTTTACTTTAACAAACAACCCGCTCTCTAGAGCCAGCTTGTTTCTTCTTACCTCTTGGCACTAGTTGAAAGTTTAGCAGCGGTTTTACTCGAGATCTTGGTCTCCTTCTTTTTGGGCTGTGCTTGCTCTCGCTCATGTTCGGTGGGTACCGATTCCCTTTGTTCGATATCCGAGCTGCCCCCGCTGGTGCTGGGGCTGTCGTCCGGTCTCTGCACTTCGCTGGACATCGTGGGCCCTGGAAAAAAGTAAAGGCACAACATACAACCTGTGAGCACGGGGGCCAAGCAGATTCCCACTTGCAGAGAGTGGCAATAAAGATGTTATAATGTGGAATTTCCTCAGCAAACTGGGTAACTTTTGAGGGGAAACCATGGTTAAAATTGGTTTAATTAAAGTCGATGTACAGCTGGACATGGATGAGAGTTAAAGCGATATAAAGACATTTGTCAAAGCCTACAGACCCATAGGTCCTTTGTTGAAATGAATATAATAATAAGCCTGTCCCCTAATGATCTATTAAAGGTAATATATATATTACTGGCTAATAGTTTTGGAGGAATTTATGCGAGTAGATTTACTGGCCTAGCTTTATAAAAACAGAGCATATTGCTTCTCCCCTTTCTTTAACAAATACTGCAACTTATTGTGGTTTGAGGTCAACAGTGTGAGCAAATACATGGATATAGAAGCTCTTTATAGCCTTGGGGGGGCTGATTTAATCGGAAAGTAACACACACATCTCATCGGTGACGGATCAGAAAGGACACTTCACAAAATGAGGAGATCATCCGTGAAGACCGAGCATTAATTCATGCCCCCCTCCACCCTTTAACACACGACAAAGACACGGCTAACATAAATATGTTGTTGACCGGTACAAGCTATACGTGAAATGTGGGGAAGTTAATCCGAACGATGAGGCACGAAGCGGCGGACAGCTCGCCTTCCCTGGGGGGCGTTTTCGCGGTACTGATAGGGACACCAACGGCTAAAATGTACACGCGTTCAGTAGCCGTTAGAGATGCCGGGGGTCGACGCAGAGACGTTATAAAACCCCCGACAACATACCACCGGGGACAAGTTAAGATGTCCGTGTGTTTTATCGGACATCACTGTAAAATGCTTGGTCAAACCGGGTAGGTCAACATTTGTGGGGATGAAAAGCACAATATGGGGTCAAACCGAGCCGTCCGACAAACAGCGACCGTAGCTAACGTTACAAGGCCGGTGGGGAGAGGGGGAGGAGAGGGGGGGTAGGAAAGTAGGGTGTTACATTAGCGTCACCGACGACTGGTTCATTAAAAAAAACAAAAAGAGGAGAAGCTGAACAGGCCTCGGTTGTTTTAAAGTCATTGAAAATACGCATAGAAGAAGGCGTTTCTTCCGTCGGACTCAGTCCGAAACAGCCGACGGCGGTGCGGGGCTGATGGGAGGACGGTTCAGGGCCGGTGGAGCGGTGAGGGTAGGGGAGGGGGTATGCGGGGATCCTCGTCGTTTGTGGAGTGTCCACATTGTGTCCACATTGCGCGTTGGAGTGCAGTGACCCTGCCTCGGCACAAAGGGAGGCTCGTCCCACACATCCACCACCACCTCCCCCCTCTTTCCTCCTCCTCCTCCTCCTCCTCCGTCTTCACTGGAAAAAACGACACTTTTCACGGGACATTTACTTACTTTTCGCGTATCTACGAGGGGCGACTAAAGGCGTGTGTCGATATTACCTGGCGGCTGGCCGTCGATGCTGCAATTCCGCGTCGTAATAATCCCACGGTAACCGGAAAAAAAAGTAATATCCTCACACGGTCTGCTCGCTCCCGTGTCCTAGCTATTTAACTGGAGGTAGGCAGCGGCAGAAAAGCGATTACAGAAAAACTGAGGCAGCAGCAACCGGACCGCCTCCACGCGCGCGTTCCCGGACCGCGCGCACACACACTGCTCGTGCATGTGCGCTGCATTCGAAAGCGAGGTGGTCTGCACAACGAATGAGTTCATGTAAAATCTGAGAGACCTGCACAACGGGGCATAACACAGCAAATGCAGTAATGTACGCATTAGAGTCACACTCTTGTGTAGATGACAGCAGTGCTTCCTTAAAAAGAGGAACTGAAACTCTGCATTCATTGAGGTGATTTCTTTTCGGTGGCAGTAAAATGCTGCAAGAAGCACAAAAAGCAACATGAAGGTGCAGGAATGTAACTTTAACATTTTAACCTGTGCAAATTCTATTGATACACCTCTGAAGGTTGGCAGTGGATGACATTTATCTGCATTCTTTTTTGACAGAGTAGTTTCTGAAATTTAGACGCATTAATCCAAATTCACCAGATATACCTGCAGCACTGAAACAAAAATACTTTGTCTGTTTTGGTGTAACACAGGCTGTTCACCAGGCAGAAACTAAAGGCTGGTGAGCTGAATGTCCCCAAACCAAGAAATAGCTCCAACTGTAGCGGGAAAAGTCAACGCATGAATTAAATACTTTGTTCAACGATTCTCTTATAGTTCAAACAACACTGTGCTGTCGCAGAACTTTCATGGAATATTTTAAGTTAATGGGATCTCACTCGCTGCGAAACTGTGCAAACACTCAGCCAAACACCCACAAAGCACTAAAACACTTATTCTGTCTCTAACACCAGAGTTCACATCCACACTTTGTCACACAACCACAAGGCAGTTATGTTTAAGAAAAAAACACACAATAGATCCAGTTTGCAGCCTTTACTCTTCCCATTAGATGACTCCTAATATGTGATGTGTTTATAATTACACTCTTCTGTCATCTAATTTCAGTTCATACCTCCACACACCACTTTACTGGTGAATTGCCAGACATATATCTTACTATTAAATAAAATGACAGCTTTGGTGTAAAAGCCATACGAGGCCTAATAGTCCCCTGTTTAAAATCGGTGTTTATTTTACGCTCAAGACAAAAAACTCAGCCAGGTTTTATTCCATTTAACTCACAAATGTTATAGTGAATAAACTTGATTTTTCCTGGTTTGTGTCAGGTAACAAAGACGTTTCTGTATTTATGATGAAGGCTGTTTGCAGTTTTCTACATTTCTATCGATCCAATTTCCAAACATGAGTAATTTAAAATCCAGTTACAGTCATAAATATTTAGAAATATAGACTTTTCAGCACATGGCCCTACCGTCTTCATTTATTAATCTGATGTACCCTGAACTTGTTGTCTTGTATTTATCTTTGATGCTCAGCTGTTGCTCCTGAAATGACCCACATTCCCCACAGGGATGGTTCAGCTTTCATCTGATCTAATCCAGTACATTTGTTTAAACAAGTCACATTCCTTCCGACCTGATTTACATATAATTTGTTATTGTTTCACATGTGAGAAGTCGTCAGCTGAAGGTCTACAAACTGGATTATTTAATACCATGTTCTTTCATTTCTGTGGATCTTTGATGCGTTAGTGTACAAATATCAGGAACTTTTCCTATTTCCATTTCATGTTACTCTAGACTTCTACCGCACTACAATTTAGAGAGAATTGCACTAATTCTTTTTCACTACTCTAGTTACATATAATATATGATATGATACGATACAATAGCATATAATATATACCAGGAATAATATTGCTGAATAATACTACTTTCAGTATATTTTCCTAATAATACACAAGTGACATTTTCAATACAGACAATAAAGTAGTTTATATGGCAAACACCCTTGTTCTGCATTAATCCTAGACCAATCCCTGCCGTTAACCTGTTTATATTCTATGATCCAAACTGTTAACCTGATTTTGGCATTGTATATATTGTAAATATTTTGGATTTGCACCTTATTGTTATTGTTATCTTGAACTTTTAGATTTGAATTCTGCACAGCAATTTCCCTCCGAGATAAATACAGTTTTATCTTGTCTTGCTTACTTAAATAAAGGATCTGAATTCTTCCTCCACCACTTGTTAGCAGGATAAATAGTTTCCACTGTTACCACTCATTGTTACTCAAATTGTCTTCTAGTAAAACACCAAAGCCTACACAATCCTCGTATAACTCTCTCTAAAAGCCCACACTGTAAATGTAAAACACGAGTAGCTGAGAGCTAAAGCCTTTATTGTCTGGATTAATAACCCTATAGTCAGAAGTAATGGCTTCCTGGAACCACAGTTCTTTTCTTCTGCCTTCTCAAGAGCCAGTCCTCTGAGATCTGTAACGCCTGAGGGGAGTCTCAGCTGTAAACTACGAGGTATAAACTGTTCAATAACTGGTTTCAAACCAGCACTCGATGTGAAACCTGCTCCTCCTGTGTGACATGTCAGTTAATTACACTTATGCATATTTTGGGCAGAATTTCCTCAAATGAAGGGAAATGAATAAATAATGACTATCCAATACGGTTCACAGTCTCACCCCCCCCTGTGGGTTGATTGTTTGAGGATCAATAAAACACATACAGACTCAGTGTGTGATTGAAGCACGCTCTCTTGCTTTGTTTGCATAGAGATTTAGTGGGTTGAGGGTGTTTATTTTCACTGTGAAATGTACAGACTTTTCTTTCCTTTGCTGCAGAGCCTGAGAGCGTGTGGCAACGACAGGTTTTAATTTTGAGGCAGTAAAAGATTTATTTGTTTGTAATGTCAAAATATAGTTGATGACTTTTACAAAAGGTTATGTATTAATAATAATAATGATTCATAATTTGATTCAGATTTCTGTCAAATAAAATCCAGACTGTGCTGAGAATGGTGCAGTCATTCACATCTTTCACACAGTAAATGAATGACAGCATGTCAAAGGAAATACAATGAGCGTAACACTAAAATAAAACAGCCAGCAGTAGCCAGGAACAATTACCTTCCCCAGAATAATGGAAGTGCTATACGAAATAAAAGCAAGGCAGATTTATAGACAAGAAAAAGATCAGGTGCTGGATGAGAAAATGATCCAGTGTGACAAGTAGAAAAAGGAACATAGTGGTTTCTTAAAGAGTTTTCAAGCCTTGAATTTCCTTTTACAACTTTGAAGGAGTTTGAAGTCGATGCTCATAAAGTAGAAGTCTCGCTGTGTGTCCTTACAGATCTCTTGATCCAGCTCAACAAACGCATTTATTCACTGTGACATTAGACTATTAGACATTTGTGTCAAAACTGTCATATGAAAGGTATGAATTCATGTCATCTTAGACCACGGAATGTTAATTATTTCAAACTTGAGTGAGCGTTTGTGCCAAATTGGAAGAAAGTCACTCAGCTGGTTCCTGAGATATCGCGTTCACGAGAACGGGAGGGACGTGACGTCACCATGTCCTTCAAATCAGTTCATTCTTGAGTCCAGGTGGACGTTTGTGACGTATTTGAAGAAATTTGTGTGTGATATCTCAGGTGTTCCTGAGATATCACATTCACAAGAATGAACCGGCGGACAGAAGGACGGACAAACCTAAAGCAGAAAACATCCAGCCCCAGCTGTCGCTAGCGCAGAGGCATAAAAAGCCTGTGTTTTATTTAGCTAAACTGTGACTTCTCTCTTGATCATGAACTTGACTCATTTAGCTTGACCCATAAACATGGCTCACAAGGGGCCCCACGGCAGACAATTGCTGTGGGGCCCTACTGACCCTTTTTTTGTTTATGGTAATTAGGTTAAACACAATTTTGCTTGTGATAATGCAACATGTACATATCAATACAAATAAACAGGACATGCTTTAAAGCAGGATCCGCTTTGAGACCCTCAATCATTTCAGTTGATGTTATGATGTAGTGGTGCACATTCCGAAACAAATTGGCAATTCATCCAAACCAACTGACACACAATGAATATGAGGCCTTTGGGGTCTGGAGCCTGGGGGCAGTTGCTCACGTTGCTAATAATCCAGCTCTGCCCTTAAAGCTGTATATGTCTTTCATCCCCACTCTTCTCTGATTCAACATTACAAAGACATTTGTCAGAGGCTGAGAAATGCCGGAAAATGTTACCTAATATTCCAATAAATGTCTCATAAATGTCAATAAATTAAAACTCAAATATAACATTTTTTCCTCAGTTAGAAAAAAATGATATGATATATGGAAATTCTGTATTTATATTCTTATCCTGATGCTGTATTACACTTACTGTTAATTTCATGCCTGCAGCATTGCATTGCATGAAATCTTTTAGATGTCTACTGCATCATTATAAGCACATTTCCCCTGTAATTCAGAATTACATATTTGGTATTCTGGGAAACCTTGGGCTCCAGACTAGAATCAACAATTATGCTCTGGGTTGCAGCAATCCATGTCTGCACAGCATGAGCTTGTAATAATGGACCCACCAAAGGGTCTGTTGGGCTGATGAGGTTTAGCTGCAACACTAAGAGAACACTAAGTTAAGAAGAGCAATGCTCTCACTATTAATTAAGCAAGACGGAGAGTCTGCAGCCATGCTAGCAGCTCTGTGAGGCTGTGTAGGCACAGTGGGGCTTTGAGCTAAATGCTAACATCAACATGCTTGCAAATATAACGCCAGCATGTTGATTTTTTTGCATGTTTAATATGTATCATGTTCACAACCTTAGTTTGGCATGTTAGCATACTATCATTCACTCGTTAGCACTAAATAGAAAGTACAACTGAGGCCGATGGGAATGCCATTATTTTTAGCATCGGGCAAATTAAAATTTTGACCCGATGAAGGCTTTTGATTAAAGGTTGGGATAAACGTTATCACAGTTCATACATGTCTCTCCCAAATGTCACAGCAATCCATCCCATAGTTGTTGAGGTATTTCATTAAAAAGCCCAAATATCAACTTCCTGGTGGCACTAGAGGAAAAGCCAGGGGATCGCCAAAGTAATTAGGATACATCCTCTGGGGAACATGAATGTCTGGACAAAATTGAATGGCAATCCATCAAATAGTTAGTTGTTGTTTGTTGATATTTCAGTCTGGACCAAGGTGGTGGACTGACCGACCAAAATATAATTTCTTGAATGAAAAAGTGTTTTGTCTTTCCAAAATGGCCACACTTGACGATGGCGCAATCTGCACCACGCGGTGTCCCCGTTGTCTCTTCAAGAACCCGTGTCTTTTGCGTGTTTTTGTAGTCCTGTTGCAATTGATTGCACAAACAGGGATAACAGTTTCAGACAGTCTCCCCTCGGAGTTGCACTTGGTTGTACAAACATTGCGAAAGGGGATCAGTGTGCTTCAAACAAATGAGCTCGTTGGATCATCGAAAAGTGTCTGGAAACTCCCTCCCCCTCTACACCTTTCAGGCAAGTTTTGTAACTTCCAGAACGGCCACTCGGTCAGGTGTGTGGAGGTGTGAAAGTGTTCTGGATTTGAACTTCGAGTTCATGAAAGTGCAACACAAGGAAATACTGTCACAAGGTATTCACCATTTTACAATCATCACGTCACGTATTTATTACGACAGCCCGCATACCTTCTGATGTGGCTGTATAAGACATCAAGCAAATTCAAGCAAACTCCGGTCTTAAAGGGCGAGTATGTCGGATTTGGCGGCATCTAACGGTGAGGTTGCAGATTGCAACCGACTGAAACTTCTGCCGTGTTCCAAGCGTGTTGGACGACTACGTAGAAACATGCTGGTCTCTGTTAAGAACACCCGCTCTGTATGCAGATATAAATGTCTCATTCAAAGGGAACGAAAACACAAAGACTCTTATTTTCAGGCGATTGTACACTAAAGACGACTGTTAGCTCCCCCCTTACACTGGCCCTTTAAAGTGAGATACTCTACTTGGAAGCATACTGAGCATCCAAGACCACAATGTTTTTGACTGACGTGGCATTCAAGTGCTATCCAATTTATAATCAAATATTTGTGCAACCACAACACTGTTGTCACACCTGTTCCCACTGAGATATTTATCTCCTCTGCGTTATTACCCAGCCTATCTATACATACTTATCAGAAAAGACATCTTCTGCAAAGTGGCCTTCCGGCATCATGTTATCGCTGCTGCTGCTGCTGCTTTCTGTCTGTGTGGGCATTGTATTGATCGCTCTTTGCATCTCTGGAGGTGTTTCAGCGATAAAGGAATTTGCCAACTGTGAGATCGAAATAAATGAATCGATGCATCATAAAAAGAAGAAAAGCTTCTGCTACTTCTGCTGCCTTTGAAGCTCACCCAAGTTGGCAAGTATGGCGCCCAGTGTCAGTTCAGATCTGGCTGAGTGTGTAACGCGCCACCCTCATTCTAATGAAGGTCTTTTGGATTACCCTCCACAGTCATTAGATCAGCATAATAAAGGGGACTCTGGCCGGTGTAAGAGGAGGAGTAGGTGGGGCGAGGGGTCGGGCACTCGGTGTGATAGACAGCGACCTATAAGGCCTGCACGTGAATGGGGGGACGCTTCAGTGAATTCACTTCCTCTGTTTGTCCCTGGCAGGCCCCAAGGTCACGTCTGCTCGCTGCTGAGGAGGCTTTTGTGATGGAAATCCTGTGGATAAAGTTTAACCCCAATAACAATCCAAAACCTGGTCCTCCGTGTTCGCTGGGCCCCCCTTCTTCCCCCTCCTCGGTCACCCCTGCTCCAATCCAGAAGCAATAGGCCGTGAGTCCCGTGGCAGATCCTTGTTATGGGACCTGCCTGCAGATTGGATGGATAAGCGTTAAGTATGCTTGAGTGGGGTGACATTGTGTTATTTAGATTTGACACAGATGTTGTGGTTAAAGAGACGGGGGGAAGGGAGAAACAGGGCGAATGAAATCCATCGGTAATAATGTGCATGAATGATCGATTCATGTGCTGTTGACTTTTGCGCAGATTTTAAGCCAACAATACTAAGAAACAAGCATGTAATTCAAGATAAGATGGTGCCAGGATGACTCACTTAGGAGTACAAATTGGAAACAGGTTAAAGTAAGGCTCATATCCACAGTGGCACATACAAAGAACGTTTAAAAAAAACTTGGGACCACCCAGCCTTGAGTTCCCCTGGGAGGGAAAAGTTAAATATGCCCTGCAGCTCAGCTTGTTTTATGCTTGAAGAGTAAAATCTGTGTAGACATCAGATATACCTCTGCACACGCTCAAAAACATACTCAATATTCATATAAAAATGAATCTGTTCCACGTCAGCAGGCTGACAGTAATGTTTTTCATGCCAAGAGCACAATTCATCTGCTCTGTTGTACTGCTGATTCACCATGATCTCATCCTCTGTTCTGCACAGCAGCATGCAATCAAATTTCCAGGCTGTGATGTGAAAAGCTGACTGTTTGCTGTTTAATGGCACATTTAAAAACCAATGATATGATCAGCTTTAGGAGCAGGCAGAAGAAAACAAGACAAATAGTCTACAGCTGTGTTAGCGGCTCTGTGAGGCTGTACTATGAGCAAGATGCTAATGTCAGCATGCTAACATGTTCACAATGATGTTTACAGGCACCAAATAATCCGTTTTTTGCTCTTATTCCGAAAAAGACAATATTTCTAATAAGCTGTTTAGATGACTAATGAAAAAGTATTTTCCACAAATATTCCCGTTAACATGCAGTCGTGCATATTCCGATGAATGTAAAAGGATCCCACGACGTATACGTCTAATGGCTACGTTACCATCTTACCATCTGGTACAATTGAGGAGCTCATCACGTCCTTACTTGTGCATATCCAAAAACCTACCCATGTCCTTCATAATGCTTTAAAGTAGCTGTGTTTCTCTTTCCGACCAGAAATGTGGGCTGATCTTTTAGGCGTGGATCTCTACTCCAACTTTGCAAACTATTGTTTAGTTGGTTTGTGTCTCATGTACAGAGCTGGACGTAAACAGGAAAGAGGCTGTGTGTCATAAAGTGTCATAAAAAACCCCACCTATTATAAAAGCTCCTAAAACCTGAATAATGTCTACATATCCCACATGTTTTCAGAAAATGCTCCATTCGGAATAAGACCTAATTCCAAATATCCAAACAGAATATGATTTTTTTAATGACCCATGAGAAATTCGGAATATTGTCATATTTGGAATAATAGCGGGATATGAGTGAGCATGTAAACGTAGTCAATGGCGATCATAAAAGGGATTTTACACATCAAAGTCTATTTACATGTCTTTGGGGAAAACTACTGCGTCGTATAAAGCCTTTTGTGGCTCCAGAGGGAGCTGTGTGATAAATCGCCTCAAGTGATGTCACTTGGGGCAGCATCAGTTGTTGCAGAAAACAAGTTTGAAAATGAAAATAATCTGGAGGTTTGGAGTTTGAAAGAAGCAAGCTTACCAGACCTCTGAAGGCCGGTCCTCTTCTCTGCTTGAGGCTAACAGCTCGAGGCTACATTAGCAGCTACTGGCATTAAACACCTGAATTTCAAACCGAGCTGTTGGTGGTGAAGTTGCATTCTGGGTGATGTAAACGCCAGATTTTGACAAGGCAGAAGAATATGTGTAATAAAAAGGTTCATGTCTCTGGTTCTACTGCATCGATTTTGATTATTTACAAAAAACTGTCCAATGTGAGTCTGACAATGTTTTAAGTGTGAAATGCTAAATTGGTGGAGAACTCTTTTAACATGGTGATGTTTAGAAGGTCATATTTACCATGTTCACCATTTTGATTTCGTGTGTTAACATGCTAACATTTGGTAATTGGAGGAATTTGGTTATACAGATTAAGGTTAAAACAATTCCAGGACCACCTTCCCAAATAAATGAGAACAAAATAAAACATGACAAAAAATGAGAAATATGTGTGATGACTGTCAGCTGTAATAACCAAAATGAATATTCTACTTACCCTCTGTGTTGCTGTGTATTCGGCAACTGACCAATCAGTTTTCCTGACACTACAGGGATTGCATTACTCTGTGTGTGTGTGTGTGTGTGTGTGTGTGTGTGTGTGTGTTTGTGTGTGTGTATGTGTCACTTCCTGTCTTCGAACACAAGGTGGGGCTGTGAGACCTGTGCTAATCACCAGACCTTCCATTCTCATGCCTCACATCTCCCTGTAGATTTCGTTCTCCTGTGTGGCGATGTTGGTGCTGCTGTCATCCTAATGTCACAGTGGTGGAGTGGTGAAGGCGTGACCGGGGTGGAAGATGGTGTATGTGTGTGTGTGTGTGGATTCCTGGGGGTCTTGTTTTCTCTGGGATGGCAGCACTTGAGTCTGGGAGACATTGATTTGGACTCCCGCTCTGTGACGAGACAAACCACAGCACGCCAAGGTCATTCAGACCCATCACCTCTCTATTAAAAGTAGCACGAGCTGGACAGTGAAGCGCGGGGAGGACGTGCTGTGTAAAAGCTTCCCTCAAAGTGCCTTAAGCATGGAAAAATGAAGTCCTGGTCCAGAATCATTTGATGCTCAATGATCCCTCAAGGCTTTAAATTGCTTTACCAGGTGTAATCGCCCTCCTGAAATGTCACAGAAAGGCATTTGGTCTTAAGGGACTTTTATAGCTTTTCTTTGATAGCATTGAGTCCTTAAAATCAGCCATTCGTTGGTATGAAAGTGGATTTTTGTCTGGGAGAAAAAAGAGGTTACACTTTTCAGCTGATGGCCAAGGCAAACAAATCTAGTCAGACTTCTGCCTGGTCCATTTTCTAATCCCCTTTTCTGACATTCCTGTTCCCAGAATGGACAGATGTGTTGATCAGTCCCTTTAAAATAAAACATTCATCAAAACTGGAGACATGAGCCCTCATCCAACTGTACAGCAGAGCTCTTTATGGCTGTCTTGTTCTATTTCAGGGTCAATCATGTGAAACTCACTTTTCAAGCGGAGCTGGACGCATTCCAACTCGCTGACTCAGGGCTGAAGACTTTGTTGCTGGGCAAAAGTGAGTGAGAAAATACTTATTTTATTGGTATTAAGGGGTTTGTGTTGCCTTTATCACAACTGAGACACATGGTTTTTAACTTTTCTCCTTTTTCCCTGAGGCTGCATTAGCTGGATAAATGATGCCTTTTCTGTGTTTCTTCACCTTTATGCATTCAGGCAGCAGGTTTATGGAGCATGCATGCTGTTTTTTATTCATGTGCTCAACACACAACCACTACTGGGAGTTCCCTGGCACTGGTGGCCAGCAGTATCTCCACTGCAGCAGCTGGGTGTTGGATTCAAACCCGTGACCCTGTCCTCCAATGTCCCAGTCCAGCAAAAACATCTGTTGTGCTACGTCACTGAAATTTAGTCTCATATTCAACCGTCGAAATGGATTTTACTTCACAGAAGTGGAAGTTTAATTAAAAGCTCAGTTAAAGTTCATCCAGAAAAATACTTTTCATGTGCATGCTCTTAACAGTTATGCTTATTTCCTGCGCTGTCTTCTGAGGATCCACTACGGTTCCCACTACTCTAACCCATCTGATTTAACCATCATACTGTCGCTGTCAGACTTCTAAACGGCTCTTTACTGCGTTCAGCTGTCATTTCACTGTTTCCTTGACACACTCCACTTCTCTGTCGACTGCTTTCTGTTCCAAAATGTGACTCAGCTCAAAGTCCTGTCCAGTCAGCTCCTCAGGAATCCTGCACTTATCTTCATTCATCTCCTCATTCTCCACCAAAAAAACATATTCACCAGTGTCTCCAATAGGGGGAAAGCCCTCTAATAATGTTTTTTTTCAAATACTAAAGTGTCATTAGTTTACTGCGTTCAAGGTCTGCTGTGGAGTTTTCTTGAAAGCAAAGGTATGTTTGAATTTATTGTCGGGCCTGTGACAGGCGTTGGGAGTGAATTTCAGTTGCGATTTTGATATTTTAAATCCTGCTTTGTTTACATCGATAACGCCGCTAACTGCTCGCATGCTTGTTAGATTGTGAATAGAAAAAGAAAAGTAAAAGAAAGAGAAAAACAAGTGTGTTCAGTTTTCTTTTAAGGAGAAATAAGGAAAGAATGACACAATACACTTCCTGAGTTATTTTCCCAACACTGATGGATAGCTTCATGATAGCGTGCTAAAAGACAATGAAATTAATGAACAACACTGTTCCTGTAAAGCCGGGTATCTTTATTCACTGTTACAATCATTAAAAAGCAAACGCAGCATGTGTTTACATTCAGTGTACCTTCAGTACCTAGCATAGCATAGAAGTGCTAATGCTAGTTAATGACGTGCTAATGTTAGCTGCACAACTTTTAACGTATAAATGAAACATTTAAGAAACGTATATCTCCGAGTATTGAATAAATCTGAAAGCTTTGCATGAACCCTGGCCGGAGCTGGCCGGAGCTACGCTGTGATTAGCCAGTAGGCGCTCGAGGGCCGGGACTTAGCGAAGGGTCAATTGTCAACCAGTATAATTGCAAAGCACCACTCAAAACCTGCTGCTGCTGACTTTGAGTGAAGAGAACTCATGTCAGTGACGGCGTTCATGTGAATCGTCCCTTCAGTCTTACTGGCGCCCAAATTAAAAGACACCTATCCAGAGTCAAATGGCGGAAAGATGATTTTTAGCTGTAAATTATTGCATTTTTTTTGTCGCTTTGAGTTTGTTTTATGAAACCTTGCCAGGTATATGTAGCAACCGTTTTGTAACGGCAGTAAGCCACTTGAGGCAGTGATTCACAGTGATTTTACAACAGCTAAGAGAGGTTTAACTACGCCCCATAGCTGTTGTAAAACCACTGTGAATCACTGCCTCAAGTGGCTTTTTGCTTTACTGAACATATACATCCATACATGTGAAATACTCTGTTGCTGTCTCAGGGAAATAATCAAAACCAAAACACTTTAGCAACTTCCACCCTGAATTCTTTAAATGCGTCTCTCAGTAAGGAGTGAGATTATTACATATCATCGAACTGCAGCAAATGTTTCGGGAGGTTTCTCAGACTTTGTTGATTAAAGAAGCTGAATAAAGAAAACAACAGTTGAGTATCGTTGAAACACGTTGATTCGTATCAGAGAGCAAATAAATATCTCACTTTATTTCTTTGATTAACTGCAATAACTGTTGGAGGTGAATACTGTCAGTGTTATTTCTGACACAGCATGGTGCTTTATTTTACCCATTGTTCATTTTCCAAAACACACTCAAAATGTATTTCCAACGGCGACTCTTCATTGGAGTCATTTCAGCCCTGCGGTCGGGCTAAACGTCGGGGCCTGACGAAGCTCAGTGTGTCAGGTCTTAGAAGTGGGAAAACAACATTTTAGTTGTTTTCTTTTCTCTTGATACGGGACACACGGCGTGCACTGCTTGGCTCCAGCGAGGCTGCAATCAATCAGCGGCTATTCAAACACAATCAAGCATGTTGTGCCACGGTGCCTCACAAAACTCCTCTCCAATTACCAACACAATCACATCTGATTGCTCCTCATGTGTGTGTTGGTCAGTTTCCAGAAGGCTGCTGTGTTCGTGAGCTTGATTTCTACTTTATGACTTAGAGAGAGAGATCTCATGTATTTAATTAGAACACATACACATTGTGACATGTTCTACTTTGCTTTTTGCATAATCTCCGGTCATTTTTTTCAAAACTGTCACCAACATATGTTTCTCTTTATCTTTCATTTATTTATTATTTTTCCCCTCTTTACACTTTGGCAGCACAGGTGCTATTACAGGCCAATAATAAAAGCTGTGACTGTAATTGAGAGCGAGAGAGACGGAGCGCTGCTGCTATTTCTAGTTATTTATTCATACTACACTCACACACACACACACACACACACACACACACTGACTCCAAACATCCTCCCCGTCTCTCTGTGTTCCCCGCAGTAATAAACTGTTCTGTTTGCAGTTCCTTTTTTTTAATGCAAATACGCCGCGGCGGACTTATCGTTTGCAACATCCTCACTGCAAACCCACTGCTGTATACATACAGGGGGTCCAGGGTAATGGATGATAAATGTGGTACGAGGGGGGGGGGGGGGGGGGGTAACAGCGTAAGAGGAATTTACTGTTGACAGATGAGATAATGTTTCTGTTCGTGTTAGTTAGTTTTCTTTCTGTGTGTTTCTCTCCTGACCTCTGGACAGTAGTGGAGACTTCATCACTTACTCAAGAACTAAACTGTGATGTTGTAGTATGTAAGTGACAGAGAAGTCCAGAAGGCAGGAGCTGATGAAGTGGCTGCTTGAAGGAATAGTTCACCCCAAAAACACGATATAAATAGTGCTACTCGCCTCCCTAGACTCTCGACGATCGCATAAAACGTTTTTCAGTCAAGGAGAACGAAGCACCCGAAGAAACAAAAGCACATCACTGCAAACAGACTTCGACCGAGGCCGAATCGAAAGACAGCATGAATGTGTGCACATACACGACATATTCCATCAACGCTTCTTTTAGCAAGAGGCGAAGAAAAGGTGCGTGGGTTTCCGTGAGCCCACGAATGGATGCAAGGCACTTGGATACTAACATTTTTTAGACGTTTTATAACCTTTTTTTTTTTTTTTCCATCTTTCGTTTCAGCCTTCGTCAAAGTCTGTGTGCACTGATATGATTTTATTTATCGAGTGCTTCGCTTTTCTTGACACCATCTGATAGAAAAACCTTTTATGCGACCGTATGAGACGAGGGAGGTGAGTGCTAAACACTATTTATATTGTTTCTGGGTGACCTATTCCTTTAAGGGGCACGTATACTCCGTCCGACCTGCTTATCTGATGGTTGCAGAGCTTCAGAAGCCTCCTCCCTTTACACCTTTCCGACATCTGGAATGAATTGGATTTACCTCTCTAGCTCTCTTTTTTTTAAATTCTTGACACAACTATATCTGTCACTTGTCATCTGAGTGAAACACAATGATTGACGTCCTGGAGCGATTGGACTATAAGCACGTTATAATAACTGGTCCTGGTGGGTTCCCTGACATTATCTGTAAACATTTATTTTCTTGTCTGTCTCTTTTTTTGTCACAGTTCAGTGCTCAATTCAAATCCCAAAATGCTGGGAGCTTTGAAGACATGATTAAGATGCTTATGAGATTATAACAGCTGACAAATTTGGTTGACACTACGCCAGATTTAGATTTAACAAAAAATAAAACGTTGAGGTTTTTTGGGTGGTGTACAAATTGAAAATGAAACGTTTTTGTCAATATTAAGGTGCTGTCAGACATGTGGGTACAATAACACATGTTTGATTATAACCAATATATTTGGGGTGCTATTTAGGGGCACTGTTATGAGATGATTTATAACACAGCTTTGGGATACCTGTGAGGATGTTTCACTAAATTATGAGCTTTAGGGACTTTTTGGAGGACATTATACCAGCCTTTGCGATGATAGAAACAAAAATACAAACCATATAACAAGGATCTCCGGCTCTGGGAAATCCGAGATTTGGGAAGCTGTGACAGGCACTGAAACATTTTCTTCTAATGTTATAACAAAGTATTTGGGATGCCATTCTATATTTTGGGATTTGTGTTCATCTCGTGCTCAGGGCCGACAGTGGCTTGTTCCAGGCCCGGTAGGTTCGCAGAAGCTGCTTCAGCATCTTTGTAAATGATATGTGTGGATCAGCAAGAAGTTTTGGCAGGAGAAAATGTGGAATATGTTTGTTTATTCATCTCTGAGAGCCGGTGGGCTCTCACACGAATCTCTCGAGGACAGATTGACGTCAGCCTTTGAAGTCCAAAATCATGATCGTGATCCCCTTTTGAACTCAAACATAATTGGTATCAACCGTTGAAAGGAGGCGATGAATGAGAAAAATGACTGAAAAACAGGTCTCGGTGTCGCTTTACATGTTAATTATTCGGCTTATCTGTGTAATGAAATAATAAATGTGTTTGAAAAAGGGAAAGGTTTCATTCCTGCAATCTGAAATGTATCAACATTTCAAAAGGACTTGATTATTTCATCATCAGAACAGGGTTTAATTGGAGGCAAAGGTCTGAAGATGATGATAAATTGTAATTCGTAACCTGCTTTTCACTCAAACAGTCACCGCTTGTTTTAAATGGCGGATACAAAAGTTTGGAATAAAACTTTGTGACACAATCAGGTGCAATGAAAGCTTTATTCTTATCGAGTTAGAGCAGTTTTATCTGCATACGTTGCGCTTACTGTCAAGACAATGTGTTTCTCTCAGAACGGTTGGATTCAGATGTGTTTCATCATCATCATCATCATCATCATCATCATCATCGGCAGCAGCAGCAGCTGTCTACTTCGTATCCAGTCAGTTACAGATATTTAAATGAGCTGCACAGTAAAACAAACTCTTGCTGGAAGTTCAAATACAACACTTTCCACATTACATCTGGCCTCTATTTTCTTCTTTTCCCATCATGTTGATAGATGTTGATCAGAATCTCTGCAGTGAAAACATTTCCTGTTTGCATCTTGCATCTTAACTGAGACAGTGCGCTTCTCTCTGCTATCAATTTGTTCCCCGGAAGCCCAAAGCCGGCTTTGCTCAGCTTCTTTTTGCTGAGTTGTCATTAACAAACCCATTGGATGTTATTTGTGGGAGGAAATCCATGCAAACATAATTCATGACAGAGGAGAAGCTGCTTGCTCTATTTCAGCCGCATCTATTTTTAATGATGTTGACTTTACTGGCGAAGGAAGAAAACAGATCAGGACGCAGCGAGGACGGCGTGCAGTGCTGAGTCTGCCCTGCAGGTGACAGCAGTAGCATATTTAAAATGCAAACATATGCTGTACATGCACACGCACACGCGCACATATGTATATATAAGCACAAGATATTGCAGCTTTAGTTTTCCATCCATATAAAGTGATCTTTGATCAGCTCTTTTGGAGATTAATTCTTTCCCAGAAACCAACACTCAGCTTTTGTCACTCCTTCAGCCAGCTCATGTCTCTCTGTGCGCCCTTTAGCTCAGACCTGCAAATCAAGACGGCTTTGTCCCGAACCAGCGTCACCACGAGAAGAAAACTAACTATCAGCAGATCTGTAATTGTGTGAAAAATAATGTAGCAGGGCAAAAAAACAAAAATCCATTTCCATCAAGGAGGGGGACATTTCTTTCACAGTTGAGCACAATTCCAATAAAGTCTTTTGAGATTTGAAGTGCTGCGGGGAGCAACTCAAACCCTGACTGCTGCTGTTCTCACCAGACTCCAGCTGTGCTTTCACCACTTTGCCCACTAAAGAAAAGCAGTGGAATTGCTGACTTCCCCCGTGGGTTTGAATCAGTGACAAATAAAATGAGGTTTTCTTTGTACTCTGTGTTTGCATTCTGCCCCCCCTTTTCTGTTTTTGACAGGTTCATTCGCTCAAAAACAAACAGAAAAAAAGAATAAAAAGAAAATCACATCTAAGGTTTGCATTGCGTTAACTAGAATGCCATGGAAACTGCTCCGAGGCAGTTATCTTTGGACATTTGGGATGGTAGTTTTCAGAGAGCGCAGGATTCAATTGCAGATAATCTGATATAATTGGTAGAAACCTTCAGCACAGAACAAGGTTTCCTCCATGAAGCTGTGAGGTTTTATTAACCCCCGATCACACGAGTCAAGCCTTTCGTTGAGCACGCGTGTTGTTTTTCCGCGAGACGGCCTGCTCGGCGTTCACACGATTGCACACAGTCTCTGCTGGTAGCGGGCCCAGCTCCACCTCTGGAGCAGCTGGCTGTTATTTGCCTCTCTCCACGGCAACAGCAGCAGTCACATAAGGTAACCCAGCAGACACAAAAACGGGATTTCTGAAAAACAGTTCAATTTTCTGCTAAAAGAGCCGTCGAAGATCCTGTGAAAAAAACAAAAAGGCCTCATACATTACCCGCTCCAGTTTGCTTTTTATTGGGCCGTCTTGGAAGTAGAAGTCATCTCATAAAGTAATTTTATATGATGTGAAAGTACTCAGGACAAAGAGAGGTTTAGGATTTGATAAAAAACCTCAGCCGCCCTTAAGAGAAAGCCTCCCACTTAGAGAATGAAGTGCCCTCCACTGTGCAGAAATGCTAATCATCACCTCAGCACATGCTCATGTGTTGGAAGGGACCTCATGTCATCAGAATCTTTTGTGAATACATTCCCTGCTGCTGAGGATCAGAGTGTAGGTTTGTCTTCTGCTGGATGACACAGGCGACATGCCGTAATAACCTTTACTAAGGACACCCTTCATCCTCCTGGCTGGAGGCCGTTCCTGGGCAGCGAGAGGCCGATGGGAGTGGGGGTTCCTCCGTGTTTGGTGATGAGGTGAAATCAAGAGGGAGGGATGTGAGTGAATTGTATCATGTGAGGGGGAGGAGCAGCCAGCAGAGAAACAGGTTTGTTCTGTTCCTCAGGCGGAAAGATGAGGAGGTCCAGCGACACCCCGGGAAAAGAGGATTTCATACAGCACAGATTCTCCTTCCTCTCCGTGTGTGTTCCACTCTCAGATATCCACCAATAGGGCACACAGACCCTGCGGCGTGCACGGCGCCTTATCGCCGCTCGTGCCACAGTAATGTGACTGTTGTCGGTTACGCCGCTTGGCGTGCATTTGCGACGCCTTTTTTGTAATCCCCGGAGGAAGATAAGCAGCAGAGGCATTTTGTGACAGAGCGTGCAAACGATGCTGAGATCTTCCAGGCCCACGCAGGAACTGATGCAGCTCGCAGATGCAGCACCGATGGCAAACACACACAAACAGACACAAACCGTCAGACACGCGGGGACATACGCGTGCTTGCACACTTATTCAGATACACACTTGCATAATTTACAATCACTGCTGTCAGAGGGGGAACCTTGTATCTCCATAACTGCCTTGTTTTTAGTTTCTTCAACATGGCCAGGTCATGAACCTTTTTGGGGATCGCATGAACTTTGGAGTCCAGGAGTCATATTTCTTACAGCTGCCTTTAGTTGCTGCACCGATCAGTGTGTCCACAGAGACCGAACTGAAGTCAATCCTCACCAAGCTCCAGATAGGACATTGAATAAGCCGATGGAACGTTACTGGTTACAATGCTTTACTCTACTCGTCACTGGAAAAAGTAATCACATTACCGTAATGCACTGCTGCCCAACACTGTAAACCAGTGTTTCACAAACTTGCAGGCACCTTTAAATGAGACTGTGGAACAGATTTATCAGGCGACCCAAATAAAATCTCCTGCGACCCACCTGTGGGTCCCCGACCCAGTCTTTGGGAATGACTGGTGCAAACATGTTGATGCTAATTCTGAACCTCAAATAATGACTTCCAACTGCACAAAAACGGCATTGGTCATTTGATCAAAGGATTGATTTCATGGTATGAGCGAAAGACTATTATATAAACGCACGTAAAAAAATATAACAAATTACAGAATTTCACTGAAATAAAAACTTAATTTCAGACATTAACTGAACAGATGAACCTGAGACGATTTTGTCATGTAACAACAACAATAATACAGTTATATTTTTAGAAAAACAGAAAAATAATTTCAATTTCGGTGCAATTCTGAACTTATTTTTGAACGCTGAAATTCTCCGAAAGGGATAAAAGGGTTTCCTCCCGTCAATGTGATGCTCCCACATGCATGCCAACACAGTCTTCAAAGCCCAGCTCTCTCTCTTTCTCTCATTCCTCTTTCCATTTGTTTCCATTCAATTTACTGAATCGCATTTGCTTTGGAGGATTTGTTCATTTGAAGGGATAAAGTGCACGATAATGGACAACTGCGTTTTTTTATTTTTAATTGCAGTGAAAAGCAAGAGGAGAATTGTAAAACACATTTATCTGTCTCAGACGTCCGTCTCCAGTCTGAATAATTAATGCTGCAGCCTCTGTGCGTCTTGCTGGTTTGTCCTTGGGGCTTGTTGACTCGGGGCACTGCGAGTCCAGGATGCTGGCGTGGCGGCCTGCTGATTCACGTCGCCCTACGTCAGACATCCACAGCAGCTTTACATGCAGAGGATGTCGCCTGAGTGGAGCAACAGAAATAATTAACCGTATTAAAAGCCGCCGCCGCCGCACTGACTGTAAGTAACTGGTGAAGTGATGCAGAAAGGAAAGCAATGAGTGTGTGAAGGTGATGGTAAATAAGTAATCATATCTCTGTGATAACAAACAGAAGCTGCACATATTAAAGGAATAATATTGCAATGTGTTTGGGAAGTAATGATCATGCAACGGTATGAAAGAGACTTTTATTATACTGTATATGAATTCAAAGTCACACACTGTGAGTAATTGATATGCAAATGGTTTTTCAAACTGGGTTGAGTATAATTTGAAGCACACATCCCTGGTTTAACTTTCACAGAAAAATAATGTTGAATAAAATTATACCATAATAGCAAGCAAGGAATTCTTACTCTCTGTCGAAGAAGAGATATTTTACATATTATGGGATGCATTTAAAGTGATATTGCATGCCGTTTGTCCTCTCAGTCGAATAATTAATATTGACTTGACAGTTAGCATTCAGGCACAACATGTTTTGTGTCATTGTCAGCAAATCATTCTGTATCAAGGCCGCATCATGAAGCCGTGACAGTAAAGGTATGCGAGAACATTTTTGCCTAGTTTGACAACACAACACCATGTTTGTTGTCCGTCTCTGGCTCTTTGTTCCTTGCAGGAGAACGTTGTGCATGTTGGGTAAATCTGACATGCACGTTGAGCTCAGATCTAGAATCCCCTGTAGTTCATCTCAAGACACTGTTTTTACAATGTGGGCAACATGTCAACACAGGTCAACCGGACAAGAAGTATGAGCGGGTCAGACAATATCACAGAGTGAGAACAAATGTCAAGTATTGTCTAAACTTGTGGTTTCCCAACATAGGGGTTGGAAACCCTCCAAGGAGTCACAGATTAAATCTCAGGGGGTCGCAATGTTAAACAAGTCATCTGAACTACTTATCTGGAGGTGATTAAACACACTCAGTGGAGGTTACAATTACTTAATGCTTTGAAAATTGTGTTTTTATACGACGAAGAAATTGCTTTCAGTTTTTTTTAAGGGAACCTCAAAGACCTTGGTCACATTGGTTGTACTTTGTGATAATCAACTTGTAATGTTTGAAAAACCCAGAAGGTGGTCTAGAATCACCAAAGACTCTTCTAAGCATCTGGATAAAGAAAATATTCCGTCCGGTGCACGATAAAAAAGATTTTGAACTTGTTTCCCTTTGTTTTGTTTCGTGACCAGAGGCAGAGGTTGAGGAAACATTTCTAGAAGACAGGGTTGCTGTAAAAGTACAGAGTAATGCCAGAGTAACATTTCAGTACAACGGAAAACCACTCAAAGAGTTCCTATAGTAAACTCAGGGCAAATCCATCTACCCCAACTTCACGAAGTAGCAGTTGTCTGAAGCACTAACAGTAAACCATAAACTAAAAGTCAACTTATATTTGCCTGTATTTCATTAAAAATAATACATATTATCATGTAGCAAAACCTGAAAAATTTACGTCAACAAATACGTCTGCAATATTATGAAGTAGCCGGTTACCGTCTCTGAAAGCGTTGTTTTACCTGTTTCTTTTTTGATGCGAGGAGGATGCACTGCTGAGAGTTCGGGTGTGTGCACACTTTGCCAAAGACACATCAGTTTGTCACAGTCAGCCATGTTTTTAGTTTACATTTGGCAATCCAGCACCTGGGACTCTTGGAGGTTGGAAGTTTGAACTGCGTAATTCTGACCTCCAGCAGAAGATCAAAGTTGAACCTGGAAGTTGGTCTGACGTGGCAACATTTGGTGTTTTCTTTCAAATAAGTTTGGACTAAAATCATATCATCACATAAAGGAGTCATGGACAAAAGTACAAATGTATAGACCAGGTCATAAACTCATGGCACATCTTTTACCCCAGCAATACCATTTCCTTCTTTACAATGCATCTTTATTTATTAAGTACCATTGCATATCCATTGGAGTCAAGTATTAAGGCCACCAAATCCTGTGGTGAACTTCCACTGAGCTCAATGGAGCCACAACACATCAGACTGCATTAAGCGTGCAGTGATACGCTGTATATGTAGAACTAGTTGAACTCCTTTCACATTCAAAGACGTGGATCTTTTAGGTGTTGAGTGTGTCTTTCCCCCCTAAGGTCAAGTGTCTGCATGAGGAACACCAAGTCTGAGTGCCTTTTATCCATCATGGCCGGCTGAGATAATCCCTTCCTCCTCTCATTTCTCACATTTTCCTCGGTACAGCGTGAGGAATACAATGAACGTTAATCCTCGGCTCAGTCGCCGGCAGCTACAGCTCTCGATTTTCCCTCCTTCAAATTATCATGTGTGGAGGAAAAAAGGCATTGATTACTGGTAAGTGTGGATGTAGGGGATTTTCAGCAAATTAAAACACGCTGTTGCACATGAAAGATTCTCCACCCTTTTTCTCTCGCCACTCTGCACCACCACCAGCACTTTCAAATCCAATAACTTCATTTTGTTTATTCAGCTAATCGTCTTCAGACAAAGACTTCAGCTCATCTGGGTTGTAGCAAAGAAAAGAGCAGCTTAGTAAGCACGGATGAGTAAAGTCAGTCAATAGAAAGTTTTCATGATTGATTTATGGTTTTAGTTAATGTATTCAGCCAGACAATTTGCTGGTTCTGGCCTCTTAAGTCCTCCAAACAAGATGATCAAATGCGTTGTTTGTCACCGTCTTCCAAAGCCTTGCATATGAACGTTTTTGAAACGGTCCCGGCTGGGAGCCAACACCGACACCATGCCGCTGCAGGGAAGGGGGACACGGGAGGACCAGAACCAGGACTGCACGTAGCAGACTGTCAGACCCCCGTACAGTAAAATTAGCGTTTTTTTAAAGGGAATCTGGTGCTCAGGAATTCAGCACTATTTTGTGTGGCAGCTTCATAAATAAAAAAACTGAACCCCAAAATACCTCACAAACAGACAAAGCAGCTTGTTGCAGCAGGAAACTAGAGCCCCATGCATTTAGTGGCCAACCAAACATTAACCACAGATTATTTGTCATACCCACAAGCTTTCCCCAACTAAATATACTGTAGCAAGGAATTAAAGAAATGTTGGCTTTCACGTCACCGCTTTGCCTGCTTTCCAGCTTGTGAGAACATTAATACAGAAGGATATCTAAAATAACCATGCAATTAACATCAGCAGAGATCGGTGTCAGTTTGTTTCTGCAGATATCTCTATAATCCTCTCGTCTCTGTAACTGCATATCTGCAGAGATCTATACAGTAAAGCTGTTCATATAAGAAGAGCCGCTCAGATGTAATGGAGGTTCACTTTATAAAAGCAGTCTGCATGAATTTCCCTCCTCATAACGATGTCCTTACAATGTTTCCGCGCCTTTTCATTTTATGTAAATGTTTAAACTGCAGTCTGTCACTTGCCATCATTGGGAGGTTTCTTTCAAACGGGAAACTTTCATACGCACCACAAAGGCTCATAAATATTTATATCCGCAATTGCCTTTTCGTTCATTTTCTTTAGCTCTCCGTTCTTTGCTGCCAGTGACCCAGTTTCACCCCCCGAGGGAGTCAATTAAGTGAATCTTATTACAGTGTGTTTTACCTTAACATTGTTTGTACAGGTCCTTGCAAATGTGTCCTTGTAAGAACACCACATGAACTTCTGTAGAAAGAAAATAAAAGCAGACATCTCCCGCTCATATTAATATTGAATATTATAGAATATTAATATTATAGAATATTGACACAGTATTCCTCCCTACAAACCTCCCTGGAAGATTCGCTGTACGCAGGAGGGAGAACAACTTGATGTAGCGGTGGAACAAGAAGCGTTTGAACGATGCAAGAAATGACAAAGAAGGAAAGAAAGAAAAAGGAGTCATCATTCTCCTTCCAAGTTATTCTGGTCTTTTTAATAATTTCGAGGTAGCTCCTGCTGACAGCCGGGAGCATTGATTATCATTCCGAGACGTCGTCTGTGAACTAATCTGCGCTCAGGAGCTTACTGATGATAATTGACCTGCAGCCTCAGGTTTTGAATGCTCTTTTAAGCGAAGCTGGAAGGTGAGACAGCAGGGAGGTGGTGGATCTGATTTGCAGGTGATGCTGGACGACCGGCTGTCTGTCTTTCAACAAACTCAAATATCATCAGAGGCTCTTTGGCAGAAATGTTGCAGAACATGCTTTGTCCTTTTTTACTTTTTGTCTACTCCACCTGCACATTAGCTGGTGGATTTCCAAGAAAGAAATCTGTTGTACTCCAATTTTGGAGACTAAAATCAGCCCCATAGGTCATTTGTAGAGGCAGCTTATTACCGCCCATATTTACGCTTATTGTTTGGTGGCGACCTCTAGTGGCCGTAGTAATAATAACAGGAGCAAAAGAGGAAGTCAGGGGACGAAGTATAACCAGAGGCTGTCTGCAAGAAGTGGACATAGTTATCGTGACATCACCCATTGGTTTGAGGACTGATGTTACGGAGCCTCGAGTTCGGCGATTTCGCCGTCGCCATCTTGGTTTACGGCCATCACCATGTTTTTTTTTGCAACCGATAAACGGAAGTTACGATATTTGGAATGACGCAGAGACGCCGTACACGGCTCTGATAGTTGCAGCTATGACGGGTCGTCAATCAGAGTAAGTCCGCCTTAAAGCATACTCCGAAGATGAAGACTTGAAACTAGAGATTGAGACTATAAACTCATGTTCACAATGTTTACTGAGGGAATTAATCAAGTAAGAAGTAGAGTCATTTTCTCATAGACCTCCATACCTACTTTTTGCAACCGGAGGAAGCGCCCCCTGCTGGTCAGTAGAGAGAATGCAAGTTTTAAGACACTTCCGCACTGGCCTTACTCGGCAGAACCGGAGGTCCCCTTTTGAGTATAACGAACGACAAAGTTCACATTGGGAGGATGTCTGGGTGGATGGACGAGTCAAACAATCCAACATATCCTCGTACCACGGTTCGTATTATATCCTACGAAAAGTTACTCCTCAATTTAAGTGCTTTTTCCTACGAAAGCCAGTCAAACGAGTCAATTTACGCCCGTTACATGCATACAGTCACCCAAAATAAACTTCTGTCTTCACAGGAAACCACTTAGTTAGGTTTAGGCAACACAACTATTTAGTTAGGTTTAGAAAAATACACCGTCTTCCGTTTGGGTTAAAATAACTCTGGAGGTGCCGTTACTGAAGTCTGGAAGTCGTGTGACAAATAAATCATAAATAAATCGTTGTCTTCTCGTTTCACACGGGGAACGAACAGCAGTCTCTGAGAGATCCGTGTTTGTTGGACCCATCAACCTCCTCACCCGCCAGCCCAGTGTGAGCTTTCTTGTTCATGATTACGTGAATAACATACATAATTAATTTGTGGGATAGCTACGAATTAAAATCCCTTATGTTTGTGAGGTATAGCTACAAATGCTCGATGAGACCAGCCTGAACAAACACAGGACTTTGACCCAGGAGACTGCAGTTCTTGAAAGGTGGGTATTGGTAAACTATAACGTTATCAGGATGTTTTCAAATGTATTTTTTGGCTGGAAACCTAAATAAATACGGTTGTCGTAGTCAGTAGTGTCTTTGAGCTCCTTATCGGACACTGTGTCCATCTCAAAAGTCAAACATATAATGTAGTCCGAGTCTCAGAGTAAACAATATCACAAAGATGTTATTGGTGAGGTCCATGACCTGTGAACACTAAGATTTTATTTTTACCTGTTTGTATTGAAAACTGAAAACTGAGATCAAATGTCTTTTGATATAAGCTTTATATAGTTTTCACAGCCATAATAAACAACATGATTTGAAACCGTGCCACAACACCATATTGTGAAAATTCAGTTTGTTTGTACTGACGATATAATCAGCCGCCTCCTGCTTGTTGTTGTTTATTGAAGCTTACTATCTTCTTTTCCTTCTTCCTGAGAAAGTTGGAAGTTACATTTAGTTTAAACTACTAATCTGTTTTATTAAAATGCCGCTCCACCCGACTTTCACCTCCAGTACACGACAGCAGGCCAATCCATCCGCAGTCCTCCTCTCCCTTGTTTCGACCGCTCGGCAGTGTTTACTGAGGCAATAGCATTTAAGTGCTTTACTCAAGGACAGCTGCATCGTCCTCTTGAGGAAAACACATTAATGCAACAATGATCTGACTGCCAAAATAACCAGCCTGCTCGCCGCTACGTACCTCAGCTAATGCACTGTGTCTCTTCCTACTCCACGCTGATTAAAACCGTAATGGTGTTTTTGTTGCCGGTCCAACCTTTTTATCTACCGGTGCCTTTCTTCTCAGCTGTTTTATTGATGTATATACGTATATAAAGAGTATTTTTTAAAATGTCTTTCTTGACCATTATATACCCTATAATATGCCTTTTGATCTAAATAAGTACCTGACGTTCATCAACTTTTAGACTTCATGGCACCGTTTGAGAGAGCGGGTTTTGTCCTCTTTTCCAAGTGATGAAGATTAGGAAACACAAACACTCGCAGGCGCCTGATTTTTTTGTTTTCTTTAACCGACAGAACTTTTGAAGTTTACAATCTTTTTTTAGATCAATGGGGGGAAAAAAGAGATCTCAGATCAATACTTGTCAACTCCAAAATAATGCCACAGAAAGTTTTAACATTTTCTGCAACTGGAAACAAATTATAATGCACACGTCTGCAGCATGTAAGTATGTAAGGCTTACTTTATATTGCTTTCATGTCAAAAAGTTCACTGAAAATCCATATTTTCAATACTATTCATACCATAGAAAGTTTTCGTGGTCATTAGACTAGCACAACAGAAGTGGTGATTGTTAGATGGTATGGTCAACACACGTCAGCGCGGTCACAAAGTGTTGTCGCAGCTCGCTGGGAAGAAACAAGCCGCACAAAGCCGTCATCTCATCTGGTGCTGATGTTACTGCTCCGCTGCTCATTTTAGCCGTTACTGCAAAACTTAATCCCGTGAGTTTGCAGCTTGCTGTTAGTCGGTTTAGTTTAAACGGAAGTTAGCTCGCTACAGCGGTCACAATAGCAATGGTACACATAAAAATGGCCGCCGCTCTTAACAACCTGGTACGATAATTTGAATGGGAATGTCCGTTTCTATGATCCATGCTGTTTGTTTGAGTTCTTGTTATGGTCAAAGCTTCCACTAAGGACTCTGAGTTCATCAGTATTCAAAATCAGTATTTTCCTCATGAAATCATGTACATAGCACCGGACCGTAAATGTAATAATGTTTACAGAAAATACAGTTGAACAGTTCCATAAATGTATAGAGTTGTAGAGTTGTAAATAGAGAGTTTCTTAAATATTCAGAAAATTGTGCAGAGTTTGGTTTGGCAGGCTAACATTTCTGGGGTCAGCATCTCCTTGCAGCAGAAAACAAACCAACAAAAATAAAATGCAGATGAAAAGTATTTTAAATTGATCTGCTAATGCGTTTGTTTTTAGTTCAATATCAAATAGAAATAAATTCAGCGTTATGAGGTGCGGCGAGAGAAAGGATTTATTTCAAGGCAGTGGTTCTCAGACTCACACTACTGCTGTTTTATCTTTCCTGCCAGGTGGTTAATGGAAATTAATAGCATTCACTTTGCATCCGGAGAATAAAATAGCTTCTGATTAAACAGCTAAAATTGAATTCGGCAGAGCTCTGAGCAGCGATGACCCGGCTGGAAAACGTCTGCTTTAAGAGGGACGGCACCGCAGCTCGGTGGCTATATTGCCAATATAAAGACTTCCAGTATGAGGTCCATCTTCCTCCTCGCACAGCCAGACAGCCAGTATAATTAGATATTGATAGAAGGGCAGTAATTAATGATGAGTCTGCCAGCAACATTATCTTCCCGGCAATTTCAACCACGCGCTCTCTGCTGATTGGGCCGGTGGGTCACTGAGACACAGCAAATCATTTGTCAAGTTCTCTGACCTGAATCTGCTGTAATGGGATGAGGCGAGCAGTGATGAAAACAAGCAAAAAGCCCCCGGCAAACAGTTTCCAGGGGCCTTTACAGCATAGATTATCCTTAATGTTCATTGGAGTCGATTTCTACCAATTATCACATAAATAATCCAATTCTTCATATCAGATTATTTCCATGAATGTTATGTTTCCTGCTGCAACACGACTCTGCAATCACTGTATCCTGCATCGGCTATTCTCAACCAGTGTGCAGACTGTTAAATGGTTAGATTAAATTAAAAATTATATTTTGGTATACAAAGCTACCTATTTGTATATCTTAATGTGCTCAAGAATTCACATTAAGTCAAATTAAAATGCATAACTTTAATGAGCAGTTACGTTTGAATATCACCGCGTCATCCAAGACACACCATCCGCTAGAGACAGAGAGACATTTGTAATCATAATGGCAGTGATAAGCAGTCATTATTTTGTTCATTACAGCTGACTAGAGGATTTACACACATTTACAGCACAGTTCATTTCTTTTCCTTTTTTGTCATGTTTGTTCTGATTTATTTGGGGCAGTCTTCAAAAATCAGAAGTGGGCTTTAAGTTACAAAGGGTTGAGGCCTGTTCTTTAAAACTAATTTATACAACTGATGAATGAAATGTTTAAGTATAAACAAAGACAACCAAAATAGTAAAAAAACATTCAAAAAACAGTCACCAAAAATGTGAAGCGTGACTTTATCACATGTTAACACATTTGGTTTTCATACATTTACTGTGATACATTTGCATGTTATAATGTGATTTTCAGATAATTCACATAAAGGGTAAGACATCACATTTAAAAGCAACAGATTCACACATGCAATAAACTCACATAAAAGCACGTAAACCCATTTGCTACTCTAGTAAAGTTTGTTTTTTGGAGACTCTTTTAAAGGTTTTTACAAGGTGCTAAAAGCAACTGATGGAGATAATTGTATACAATCGAGAAGTTTTATTTAGTTCTTGTTTTTGGTGGAAACATGACGAATCATTTATCTGTTTGGACT
The DNA here is from genome assembly GCF_004355925.1 of Anarrhichthys ocellatus. Taxonomy (NCBI): domain Eukaryota; kingdom Metazoa; phylum Chordata; class Actinopteri; order Perciformes; family Anarhichadidae; genus Anarrhichthys; species Anarrhichthys ocellatus. The sequence goes on along the minus strand of NW_022280069.1, from coordinate 1,785,923 downwards.
GTGCTCAACTTTTAGCTCCAGACTTATGACGATGTTTCTGGAGGAACGAGTGAAGAGAGAGGGAAGTAAATAGATGCAAGAGTAGAAAAAAAAGTGTTTGACAGTCAGAAAGGTGAATCACAGGCGGGGTGTCCTCTCTGCCTGTAGGGAAGTGTGTGTGTGTGTGTGTGTGTGTGAGTGAGTGAGTGTGAGTGATGGCTGTGGCCGGGGTTACGTGTGTGCACCGATGCGTGTAATGAACGCCACCATCAGCCCGACTCCTCGCTTCTCCTCCCCCGATCCCCCAGTCTGCCACACTGCATCCTGTACATACATGGCTACTGCCATAAGCAACACACACACACACACACACACACACACAGATGGCAGCTGTATATGGTATTTGCTCCTGATCATGATCTCGTTCATAGACACACATCACATCCAGGGAGATCCGTTTCTCCGGTTTTAACCCACAGCCATTTGAATAATGGCTGGAGGCTGTTCGCGTAAAACACATTAGAATGATGAATTGGATTTTAAGGACCTATCAGACTGTTCAAGGACGGTGTGCAGTAAAAAGAGGAAGGGACAGGAACAGATGTGGGACAGAGGGGAGATGTGGCGGCAAAAGCAACTACCAAGAGAGAGAAATGTGTCTCATATCAGGCTTTGAAATCAGAGATGAGACGGAGTCCACGATCCGGTGGGCTTTATATGAGAGGAAGTCAGCGTTCAGATTTGTGCAGTGAAATCAGTGGATGACAGTGTTTTTTTTCCCCTTTTCTTTGTGGCTTCTTTAATGTCACACTACTGATCATATGGTGAATATGAGCGGCCTCATGTCGACATCCTTAGAGATATCAGACAGCAACCCTTTGCAGACCGGCGAATCATAGCGTAACGATATGGCTCTATACTACGTAGACTTGCATGCAGTCGTCTCAGATTGTGATCATTTTCAGGCAGGTTTAGGAGATTTGGAGCTGGTCATGTTGTGTAATATGGTACTCGTTACCCGGAGAGGTTGGAAGGAGATCTACGTTTCTAAAACCTTATTTTTCTACGTAAAAACCTGTGGAGCTAACATTAGCATAGAGTATGTTAGCACATCATTAACTAGCGTTAGCACGTCTATGCTACACTAGCTATAGTGAAAGTATACTGAATGCTTGCACATGGTGCTTTTGCTTTTTAGGGATTCTGATGCTCACTTCCACACTGTGATCTGTAGCTTTAGCTTCTATCTTTATCTTTTAACCTGTTTCACTGCTGAAATGTTCAGTTTGACATCCTGGACTTATCTTCCAAACGGGGGCTAAGCGTCCGACCACGTTTAAAATCTGTGTTGATCTTTACATTCCTTTTTGAAATATCAAACCTTCCTCATCATCAGCAAACACTTTTAAGTAACCGGCCAACAGTAACTGAAATTTGCTGCGACACTATGAATGAAATCTTCCAGTTGTGCAAGGAGTTAAAGGATTGGTTCACATATTTAAAAGGCCTTATTGATCCTTGTGATTGTTCCTCCTGTCCATGCTGGTTGCGAGCATACTCTTTGCTCAGGCGATTTTATAAGAGACAAAATCCACAGTCCTCACTCTGTGCAAAACTCTATTTAAAAGTTCAGCGAAAGCTTCAGTCTGACTTTGTTATATCAAGTGGGGATCTTCCAAAGTTAGTCTTTTTAGTAAAACATTTTCTCTTTCTGTGGTAGAAGGACAGCGACACAAAGAGGAGAGAATAACTTTCGAAGATACACGTCTGATTTGTCCAACTCTGACTGCTGAGGGTTCACATTATCTTTGGCTGTGCTTTGTAATTATTTTTTTGCAGAGAAATTGAAGTGTGGATTGTTGCCGACATCGTTTATTGAAAACGCTTTAATAAGGGATAAGAGCGACTCTTCTTCTGCACAGTGGAAACCAAACTCCATGTGAGAAATGTGAACAGGACTTTCATACAACAAACCAGACGGACGGTCCACAAATGAACCATTAGTACTTGAAGAGGCCAGTGTGTGTGTGTGTGTGTCCAGCACTCCTCTTATTCATGTTTAGTTCCTCTGAATAATTGATTGGATACATCTCATGCTACTTCTAGAGAGACGTGTTGGTGAAACATTTCCACCCAATATTTCCACCCAATTAGCCCAGTCTGCCGCGCATGAGCTCTTCTGAAGAGTTATAGCGCCGCAAGGGTGCGAGGTGGAAAGCAAACAGTGCTCTCTGAGCCAAACAAACGGTCGCTGAGGAGCATGACGTCAGCATAAATTGGAATTTCTAAGAGAACCTTTGGCTGTCATCGCCGTAGTTTAGTTATTAGTGTACGTGAAGATTTTATCTTGAAGCTAAGAACACAGTTTAAACACAGCGCCTTCAATGAATCACTCGAAAGGCTGCAGATGTTCCAGGAAAGGCGTTCGCCGGACGGATCCCCGGCGGCTCCGGCGTTAAACCAAGAGGTGTTCCATCAAAGCCAGCGCGCCCCTGAAGCGTGACAACCTGGCTGTGACCAACATTAACCCGTTCAGGGTAACGCTGGCCATGCATATGGAGTCCATATGGGTCATTCTCCCGGCGTAGTAACGAGCTGAGGTGATGGAAATCCTCGCTGTATTCTGTCTCTCTGACCCGCTGTGACAAAACCAGGCTGAAAACGTGGGGCCAAACCACCAGTAATGCTCCGACTATGGGTCAGCTCTAATTGTTCCGGTTGAGCAAATCTGGCGTAGTGTTTCTCACTTGGAACCACACAGAGAGAAAATGGTCCAAGAGTGATTTTTATAGCCTCAAGGCTAAAACCTGGGAAAGCGAGCAGAGTGACTGCAGGGATATATATACATATATTTTTTTATGTTTTGATCTTTTATTTTGAGGTTGTGATTTTGTTCTACTGATGTTGCAAAAGCGCGAATAATTATCACGTTTTTTATTTGAGGCAATTTTCTTTTCTGTATGGGACGTCAGTGGTGAATTATTACACGCAAGCTTCAGCCTGCAGCTTGACTCGACTTGTTTTCAAACCGGGCTACAGGGGCCAAAGGTCTCCCCCATTCATCAGGAGATGCATGCCATCCAACAAAGTGCTGCATATGGAGGAAAATCTGCAAGCAAGGCAAATCACGAGGGGAGGATGAGGAGGGAGGTACTCGAGCCGCAAACATGCTATGTGATGAACAATCAGCGCTGCTGTCAGAAATCTGATGATCAAAACAGATGCGGAGCGCTTCCCAGCAGCAGCCTCGGAAACATTCGTCTGTTGACGGTGAGGCATTCTCCTCGGGGGAAGGGACATCTGCCCCGATTAGTTTTTAACTCCATCATTCAAATTTCTTCACTTTCATGCTTCCTGTTCAGAGCTCAGATCGCAGATATGCTCCGCAAACTATGTTGATGTGTATTTTCCTGCAAGTGGGAAAAAAAAACAACAAAAAAATAAATTGAAATGCTGATCAGGAAATCCTAGCAGTAAACTTTCCAAGCAAAAAAATATCAAAGCTTATTGTTTCGTTTTCTTCATCATTTCTAATTACACTGACGATCTGCAGCTTGAATCTATTTAGTTGCTGCGCCATGAACTTCAGACGATGCGCTCCAGATTGCGTTTAAATAAGGCCCTCTATCTTTGAACAGAGCTGCTACTTTAGACTCAGTTAAAGTTGGATAATGTCGAACTTTGGGGCACATCCTCTCTGCATTAGTCCCTTAAAACTAAACCACAGTATCTATTTACAAATTGTATGAATACGTCTTCTCCACTGGTTCCCAGCTCGTGCGGACCATTTTATAGTTTTAAACAAGAACATTACAAACGAGCCCGAGCTTACTTGCTACTGCAGGAGGTAAACTATGTCCTGCAGCAACAACGCTCCAAACAAACAGTATATACTCACCTGCAATGTTTTGACTTAATGATCCTTTAATGCAGATGCTTGAAACATTGTTATCTAAAATAAATGTATTTATTGCATGAAATTACAAGACACATATATCAGATATTTACTTACTTTATTTATTGTTGGATGCAATCTGCTTTCATAATTGGTCCACAGGTCTAATGGAACTACGTATGATCCTCTTTGAATGTTTGCTTTTTAAAACAACAGTGTTCAATCATTTAATTAATCACTGAGACGATCAGGAAAAGATGTTCACCCGATTGTCTTCGGTGTTAGAAAATGTAATCGTGCTAACAATAGTGTACAAAGAAGGGCTGGAAATCATTTTTACGAGTGTATCAGCTCAGCTCGACAGCGTGGAACTCAGTTTCACAAAAAGCAGACCTACTTGACTCCACTGAAAGGTGAAAACTCAATGATTTATGAAGATTTTGAAGGCGCATTAACAACCAAAAACGAGAGCCATTCTTCAATATGACAAGACAAGACAAGAGAGCGCTCGCTCTCCTTTTTCGCCTCCGTTCCTGAAAGTATGTTGACAAGAAAGAGCAATGCCTGTGTCTCCTAACAGGCAGAACATTCCCGAGCTGTCAGCACAACGCCAGCACTGACACACACACATTAACACATCATTACGCTGCAGGCCCATGGGACGGATGCACGGGATCACACAATAGAGTGCAAAATCGAATACGTATATTGTCCCTGCAAAACTTGTATTGTCTGCGTTCATATTTTCCTACAAGGCTGTCCGGGAAACTTGTTTTTTATTTCTCAGTCCGAGAGGATTAAATCACAGATAATATTAAAACCTAAAGACATTTAGTTTAACTACAGCTATAATAAATAAACTCTGTTTCCTCAGAGGGCGGGATAGCAATCAGACGACGCTAACTCGCCCAAATGGGTGACATGACTCATGGCAAAATAATTTGATTTTGAACGGGCATTCGCGAGGACAAAAACAATGCAAGATTAGGAGACTTCCCAGAAGCTGAAGCAAGCGTCCATTAGATTCAGTAGATTCTGCTCTTTGATACTGGCAGTGCCCCGAGACAGAGACAGAGAGACAGACGGAGGCGATTCCATCACAAGCCTCCTGACTAATCTCCAACAATGATCTGTTCTTTATGAGGATTACATAACGTGCCATCATTAGTCATGTTCCAGGAGACATATGTTGAGCTAATTGACAACAAGGGCAACAATCCGGGCGAAGTGGAAAAGCTGTGGAAAGCAGCGCAGCGACCAGACCAGATGTTTTTTGTTCTTGATATTTTTTCCCCCCTTTGAAAAAGAAAATTCATTTTGACGTTCTTTGTCTTTTTCACTTCAGACAGATAATTCTGATAAAAACCTTTGAGCGCAGCAGCAAACCAGGGGGTTTTATCCAGCTCAGGAAAATGTGTGCAACCGAAAGAATCAAAAATGTTGAAAGGTTCAGTCAACAAAGAGAAATATTCTCCACCACACAAACAGTCCCAGATGTAACCGAGGTCTGTGGATTCTCCTGATTAATTGACACCAGCAGCCGTTGCTGTCTGACCTTAAACTTTATTACAATAGTCATACACATACATGCAATAAATGTGACCTCTGCATGTAACCCATCCTGAGCATTAGGAGCTGTAAAGCCCTTGGGGAGCAACTTGGGGTTCAGTGTCTCACTCAAGGACACTTTGACATGCGTACAGGGGGAGCCGGGGATCGAACCGCCAACCTAAGGGAGGACCCGCTCTACCCACTGAAGGTAGAGATACACCAAATCCGTTCACGTGTGAGAAGTTCATGGATCCCATTCATTTCTATGGAGAGCAAGAGAGCCGGTCGCGCGTTGCATGATGGATACGACACAGCGAGGTGACTGACCATTCGCCGTATCTAAATTTGCATAATCATGACCCAACTTCAACTTTATGCAAATTAGGTCCGTCCATCGCAAGGCAGCAGGTTTCTCGCCTTCAATGTGTTCAGAAGCACATTTAAGTGAACTCTTCAGCTGTAAAATTAGAAAGTTTGTGACCCGGCCGCCATGTTGAAATCAAGTAGAGCCCAAAAACATGCTGCGAACACACACCGTGGCTCGCGAAACTCAGATCAAACTTTCAAACTAGGCAGCGCTGGTCAAAAATAAATCAGTATTTTTTCATTGCATGGCCTATTGCTCGCCTTAAATGTTAGAAAGCAAACTTGATGCCCCACCCACACCGCCTCAGGTACTTTCGCCGTTTTCTGGTCTTTCCTGTCAATATCGTTATTTAGACAACAGTGTGTTTTGTTGAGATTCTTGTTGGGCAACTTCCAGTAAAATGCTGCACATATAGTGGTGGGTTCTTCCTATGAGCTGCTGGAATATTGGGCTATTTATGAGGATAGTTCAGGCGCAGCTGCTCCGCGGCTGGTGGATCTGATCAACGCTACTCTAGACAACACCTTTGATTCTACCGCAGCCTGTTCCAGAAGCGGCTCTTCACTCCGCTCTGCTAAAAATATGTAGCTAGCCTATTTTTTGTGATGAAGCTGTCTCCTTTGCTGAATGAGGGGATGCACCCAAAACTGATTCCTTAGTCTATCAAGTAGGAGAAGAAATGGCAGAGTTGTTCTCGTGCTAACAGGCACTGTATGTCAAATATAGATACGAAATAATGTTATGTGGATGAATGTATTTTTAACAACTAAAACACAGTCACATCTTTTTAATCCATGTCGTTCATAATGAGACTTTTAACAGTATTAACTTAGTCTGTAAGCTAAAATTAATTGTAGATATCTTTAATAGAATTGCTACTTATCAAAAGTACATTAAAGATTTGTTGGCTTGGAATTCAAACAAGTCAAAATTGTTAACAGCTAGAGTTTCTATTACCATAACTGATGTTAAGATGTCAAAGAGGCTCGCCATCGACCGTGTAGCTCATTACATGAAATATGAACTTCTCATCACCATTCTTGCCCTAAATTGTGCCGTAATTCAGCTTAAACATCCAAAGACGACGGCCGTCTATTGAAACCCCGCCACCTCCCATTGACTCTGCCATTACTCAACCATTCAGATAAGGATTGGCGGTCAGGATAAGCGCAGATAAAGGAGGAGAACGACATTATTCAACAGTGTGAATAATTGAAGAGCCTGCAGTCGATTTCCAGAGAACAAGAAGAAGACTAGCTGGGACTATCCTTATCGGCGGCGCCGTGAGTCTCCACCCCAGACACGGCCATCTGCCTCGTTTCAGTGATCCTGCTGGGTAAGAAAGAGGACATGTGGGGCGTCCATCATCCATGCAGAAAGGACACTGGAACCTTTAAGTCAGCAGGATCCATTGTTGGTGAAGGTCAGTGGTAAGGTGGGAATGAAATACGGTGACACCGGGGAGAGTGATAATAGCTCATCACGGCGGAGGTTTCTGATTCGCTGCCATATACTTCATCATGTCCTCTGAACGAGCACTCCACTTCTGCTTAAGACAAGGTCACACTGTTCACATCTGGCAGCGCATACTCTCTCCGAAAACTAATCTAAAGGTCGTGGCGGTTGAATAAGAGCTTCACTCGCATCAGTCGTACAGAAGTCATCAGAGTTGACGTTAATTGTACACACCCTTCCATCCATCCGCCCCAAAAAAAAACTTCCACACGCCGATTTTCCACAGTGACCTTCCACGTCAAACCGCCGTGTTTCCAGTCGTGTCTTCTCTTAACAACATTTTCCTGTTGGTTCCCTGCCCGCCAAATAGGTGTTTCGTCTTTTTGGATTTTCAAACTACAACATTTACCGCGAATACAGTTTTAAAAGGCAACATTTGAGGGACAGAAATGGAAAAAAGATTTATGGTTAATTTCACTACATTTGAGCGCATACTTGTGGCTTGATCCGACCACGATGCCATTGAAAACCATCTTCCCTGTGTATGACTAATGCTGCAACCAAAGATTATTTTCATTTTAGATTAATCTCACCATTATTTTTCAATTGACTGTTTATATAATATAAGAAAAAGTGAAAATGCCCATCATAATACCCCGGAAACGAATGTCGTAACCAACCAGTCCGGAACCCAAAAATGTATATTACAAGTGCATTTATTTAAGTGTATGGAATGAATAGAGGCAGCAAATGCTCATATTTGTGAAGCTGGAACCAGCAAATGTTTCTGTGTTTACCAGTGAGGTGCTTCGGGGGTGTGATGGGTCCTGTGTGATGAGGGTTGCTAGAAACATTAAAAACAGGGAAATATTGGTTTCTTGAGAAGAGAGAGTTCAGGAAGAAACAATGAGGAGGGAGCTTGGAACTAGTCCCACAATAGGAGAGTAAAATTGCGTAAAAGAGAATGTGTTGCAGGATGAAAATCGGTTGATCCAGGAACCAACTCTACATGGACCCTGTTTGATTTTGCAGTATACCTATAGGGGACCTGAAGACATCCGGCCCAGTTGAGGGGTTTTCTACCATAAACAGTAACACCAGATCATTTTTTAAAGTTTGTTTCAATATCATCCCCTGCTTTATGGTCTGTTTGACTCTAAATGAACCATAATGTACTAAATGAACATCATGCTGTATTGAAGAAGACTTGAAACTAGAGATTGAGACCATAAACTCATGTTTACAATGTTTACTGAGGTAATAAATCAAGAGAGAAGTAGAGTCATTTTCTCATAGACTTCTATACAATCTGACTTTTTTTGTATCCGGAAGAGGTACAAAAAACTCGACTGACCCTGCTGGTCAGTAGAGAGAATGCAAGTGTTAAGACACTTCCACATTAGCTTCACTCAGCAGGACTGACTGGAGGTTGCTGCCTGCTAAATATATAACAATACAGGAAGTCAAGAAGAGGTGGAAACCTATCTTGTGATCAGATTTTTGGACCATGAAAAGATGGACCCATGTGCTCAGCGTGTTCGCAAAAATGTTGTCAGGCTCAGTGCTAACACACAGATCTGTGCAGATAAAATTACCGCAGTCTAAATATACATGCCATTATTGCAGTTTGAGAAACACTTGGATAAGCCAGAGTGAACGTTTGCCACATCCCATTTGTCTTATTGTTGTATCTAATTCCCCTCCCTCAGTACTGCTAATCATCCCGGCTGAAGAATCCACTGTTTCCCCTCCTTCATTTATGCATCTTTTATAATGATGTTCAAGAACCCTAAGAGGGCTTTTCCCCATGCTTTCACTCGTTATGTGATTTGAAAAATCTGCTGCAGGCGGCTCTGTGAGTGCATAGCTGCTGACATTTGTTTTTGTGCTGTGGTGCGTTCAGAGCTGTGGGAACCTCCAACCTTGTGACACTGACGATCAGCAGCCTTTTTATTGGAACCGAATTCATGCATGTCTTTTCATGTTGTTTGGTTATTATTTGACTTCCGGGCTTGATTTGATATCAAAGCTTGTAAACTGATACTCTATCCCAAATCCGTCTTTTGACTATAAAACATGAATTCCCTGTAGGCTTGAGAGAAAAAAGGGTTTTCTTTGTTGTGGTGAACAGTCTGTGTGAGGCTTAATAGTGGATTAAAAAAACAGAATGAGGGTGCTGTAGTGTATTGATATAATGTTCATCATTTTTGTAGAATAAATAGTCAAGTGCTTGTCATAACCTTTTTCATTTGTGAACAAATATTGTTAATAAAACATTATTTAAAAGTTTTCTGAACCTGTTCTTTTGATCGACAGAAATATAATTTTACAGGGAAAACATTTCCAGAAACATTTAATGTCCGGACTTAAATTTTTTGGGGTTTTATCGAGCTTGTAGTAATAATAATAGTAATATCAATGGTCCAAAATGATGTGAAATTGCATAGTTTTAAAGACAAAAACCTTCAAAACCGATATCTCCTTAGTTCTTGAACAGGCTTACAAGTTGTTAACAGGATGGCAATCTGAACAATCAAAGACACTTAAGAGGGCAAAACTGGGTCAGAAACAGCCAACTGGTCAACGTACTGGAAGTGACAGAGACCAAGGATGACATAACAACATCGACAATCTTGTGGCAGGAGCCGGTGAAGACGGGCTGGTATAAATACTGTGGAGGTAATTGGAGAACGGGGAACAGGTGAGCAGGTGGATGAAGGAGTCAGGTGACTGGGATTGGTGGGAAAGTCTGAGGGCATCTGGTGGATGGATCGGAAAGGGCAACGCATGGGAAGTGAGAAGTGGCGGGAGACAGGGGACACTAAGCAAAAAGAAAAACAAGGAATCCATTACACATCATTTTACAGCACTTTTCTTTTTACAAACTAGTCAGTTTTAAGCATCCTATGTGTTGTCTACCGATGTGGATAACGAATAAATACGGTGTTGTAGTTCGTAGTGTCATATTGGACAATTGGACTATTTCTGCAGATTTGCAGGCGAATTTGTGCCTCAAGAAAAAGGGAAATAGAAAAATGTCACATCTGTGTTCCTTGATTTTCATGAAGACAGTGATGAAACTGCAAATGTCATACATCAAGATCTGCCGAACTGCCTGCCAAAGCATGACCCGTACATCAGACACATCACAACACATGCAGCAGATAATGCGGCAAATGTTGGAAAACACCACTCTGTTTATTGAGCACTGCCAACAATCGTATTTCTGGAAGGTAATTGCTCGGCTCAAACGGCTCATAACACCTGCAAGCTCGCGACCAGCTGTCGGTGGATATTGAGTCACTTAAAGATCATGTCATGTGAGGACTTCTCTCTGGCTCTGCCAAAGGACAAAGGACTGCTTGAATCAGTCAAGAGCAGCAACAAATATCCATGGAAAAGTAGACTTGGTGAGTCATGACACATTTTTATTTTGTATTTGAAAGGTTTTTTTTTCAGAAAAGCTCTGAGTTGTGATTTATCATTCATTTTGAGGCTTAATAACAAAAGCTTTCATAATTATCCACATGTGTTCCCTTTTAATTGAATAAGAACACAACATCATACCTCACCAACGTGGGGTGGCATGCTACCTTTTGTCCCTTATTTGATAGTGAGGGAGTTGATAACCCTAATCATTGCTCAATTAATGGCTTTCCTGAAGTACAGCTACTGACAAGTCCCTTTAACAGTCACCTCCTCAAAGACAACACCAGACTAAAAGCCTTTATTGTGGGATTAATTCCCATGTCATTATATTATATCGAACTTGTGTTTTTGTCTCACGATGTTGTACAACAACACAAAGGTTTCCTAGTCTGAACCAGGCGGCAACCTCTCGTTCTGAAAAGTGAAGTCAATGCAGAAGTGCCTTAAACCTGCATTCTCTCTAATGTCCACCGGGGGGCGACTCCTCTGGTTGTATAGAAGTCTATGAGAAAATGACTCTACTTCTCTCTTGATTTATTACCTTAGTAAACATTGTAAACATGAGTTTATGGTCTCAATCTCTAGTTTCAAGTCTTCTTCAATACATCATGATGTTCATTTAGTAAATTATGGTCCATTTAGAGTCAAACAGACCATAAAGCAGAGTATGCTTTAGTGAATTGACAGGTCGCAATTAGAGCCGTATACAACGAATTTACATAACTCCTCTTTGGTCCAAATATGGTAACTTATGTTCACTGGTTGCAAAAATCCAAACGTCTCTTTTCAACCTTGACAGAGGAAGAGCAGACCGGATCCTTCTGTTCTTACCTTTCACAATAAAAGCCCAAACTGCTTTTCAGTTTCCCATGCTATTCAACATTTTACCTCAGAACGACTGGCAGATGCAGCTCCGGGTCAGTAGGATCCTGGTAGTTGACCCTCTGCCTGTGTGAATATATTTGAACCGTTTATTGAAAAAGTGTTGCAGCTGTTTCTTGCAGTGAAGTATTCACAGGTGAGTATTTATAGTACGTGGTGGTTATTAAAACCCGATAAAATATGTTCCAATTATCTTAATTAAATGTGTGAGCTCAAACACTAAGGAGTACTGGGACATACAGTAACCTCCAGATTCAAATCCAAATTGTGATCATCTTCACACATTACAAGTCGCCTGGAAATTGGTTCATAAATCATTTACTGTGACCTTGTCTTCATCAACTGATAGCCTTAAGTGATTAACTTAAGTATGCTACAGTTTAATATGTCTGCTTTTCCTTTTTTCTTTTCGCGTGAAGCAGAAGCTGAAAAGGGGCTCGGACACAACTAAACACACCGTGCTGTGCGGAGAACTAAAGTCCTAGTTTACACGCTCTGGCACGCTTCCCAGGCAAAAACACAGCATTTTTTGCTGCTAATGTTTTCTTGCTCCCGGTGGTCTTTGAGCTCTATTTCTTTCCTGATTAAAAACCTTGTTTATGATTAATAAGCAGAGGAAATGAGTGAACAACAACGGAGAGTTCATCCCTGAAGAAAGCAATATTCTCTTGCCTTTTCCAACAAGAAACCACTTGATCCCAAATAATAATTAGTTTCATATTTTTGGATGAAGCGAATATCAAAGCCCTCCTGTTTCCTATCAAGACCAATTATTTTAATAGGAAATGACGTCATCCGAGGTCCAAGACGGGCCAGTAAAGCAACATAAAATTCCTCCCCTGCCCACTGGCACGCATATGCAACAGCCACCCCCCCCCCTCTCTCCCACTGAATTAAGTATATTTCCTAGCTAGTCTGCACCAGCAACGGCCAAAATACGATTATTGTGGGACTCGCACATACACAGCTGGATGGCTCTGAGGGAAGAAAAAAAAAAGGAAACAATGAGAAGAATTTGCCTGAAAGAAGCCTGCTATTAATTACGAACGGGGTGATGGCGGTGGCTCAAATCGCCTGAGCCTCGTAAAGCAGTGGGATCAAAGAAGAAATGAGGGATGACAAATAACCTGCAGCCCCGAGTCGGCTGAAATACAAGTAGTGAGATGATACGACCGGTGAGAGAGGAGAAGAAAAACACACACGAGAAAGATAAATGGACAGGAGGATTCATAGAGAGGCATTTTAGACACATTTGTATTGGTTTTATTCATCATCTGCACCTGACATTAAGAAACACAAACTTTTCATTTAAAATTTGACTACAAATGAATGGAACCGTTGAACTGCACCGATTTAGATCAGGCTAGCATTTATCTTACAGTTACAGCAGCCAGCGAAGTAATTGCTCGCAAGTCTCTCAGCCAGATATTTTCCTCTGAATTTTAATGGCATCGCTGACAAAGGACAACTGGGACGGCTTATTTTTCAGTTTTGAGTCTGCTATTATTCGCCCCGGTTCAATGTGTCACCAGCGTGCTGTCAATGGAGCTGTCACTTTGACATGGTCGGGGGGGGGGGGGATTTTTTGGGAACACAGCGCTGGTTAGAAACACAGGAAATGGTGTGTGTGTGTATATGTGTGTGTGTCCCCCTCTCCACTGGCTTTGAGAAGCTTCCCAGCTCCAGACACAGCATGATGTCCAGACCACCATTTACACTCTTTTAACCACAAACACAGTTGGTAATGTCTTTTATTACTTGTCTTTTCAGAGTTTTATTTAAATTTAAAAAAAATATAAACTCAAGAAGTGTCATCATTTTGAAAAAATATATTAAAATTCATATCCTTTGAAGAGGCCTGTAATGGGTTTTTATGTCACCCTCATATGTCAAATCTGGAACAAAGCTCTTGATGTGCAGACTGTTCAGAAAAAGAAACGGGGCAAGCGATGGAAATCTTTCATCCCGTTTCACCGACTAGTCACGGTGTCTTTTAAAGCGGAGACACACAGAGTTTAATTCCAGCTTCATTTCTACCTGGTCGTGCCATTTCTACATTCTTTGGAAGGAGAGCATGATATGATGAGGAGGAACGTTAAACTGGAGTCACGCCGCTTTCACGAGGTTGACAGGAAATTGCATTCATCTGTCACGTTTTTTCCCTCGACGATGTCATAAGGTTTGTATAGGGCAAATACAGAAGTGACTGAAGACACTATTATTAGTCTAAAAACCGTTAGCATGTGCAGGCTTTGTTGTATACAAATCTGCAATACATTCTGATGAAATGAATGTGGAATTAATATAAACTATCAACACAGATGTGATAAATACAAACATTGCATTCCTCTGTGAACTCGACAAGATGTGATAATTACATGACTTGGACCTGCGGTTTTCTTAAGTTTTTTAGCGAACAGCTAATTTTAGGCTACTGAAAAAAAATGGAAGTAGCTTCTTCTTTTGTAAAACTTTTGATGTGCTAGAATCAACAGTCTGCAGATTTTTACATCTTCAACCTTCCAGCTCACTGATTTTGTGTAAAGCCACAGATGTTTTTCCAGCATGATATGAGAGTGGTGGAAACCGAACCACAGCTACGTCAACACCAGTGACCATTGTGCTAACGTTAAAGAATGCTGCAGGAATGAGTCCTAATACCAGGAAATTAGTTAGCATCTTTGCGATTATACGTCATCCCCGCAGCTCTCTATTGGAGCCTCATATTGCTCTGTGTGTGCTTGTTGTCTAAGCATGACATTGTATGGCCACAAAAACTCAATACATTTGTTTTAAAAGCAACTTTCTGTCGTCTTGGGGTCGAAAATCCATATGGAACCAAATATGGAACCGGAAAAACAATCAAAACTGCCAACATTTTTATAGGAATGGGAAACCTCCACTCGACTTTTTGTCTGCCACATAATCCTCCTCTGGTGGGAAAACATTTTTGTTGTGCTTGTACTATATATTTTTTAGGCATCGTGTACATTTGTTATGCTCTGAATCTGTAAATATCTGCTTCTTGTTGTTTGAGCATTAAACATTCCAGGACAATTCGGGGGCACCTGCGGTTATGTTACCAAAAACCATTAAGAGAAACCAGACAAAGCAGCGAACAATTAAAAGCTGTAAAAAGGATGAGTGAGGTTTGCTGAGTGAATTAATGTGTGGATGTGTGCCTGGTCTTAAAAGACCTGTAACGAGCTCAGTGAGCCATTACATTTATTTAATTTGGACAAAAATTGAGCTGTTAGTATGTAAATAATAACAAATGTAAAAAAAGAAGAAATGGAGATTGTCTTCGTATAAAAGCTCTAAGATTGTCGGTTCGCCAGTCGTCCACTTAAGTCCATAATATCTCAACAACCGCTGGATAGATTGCCACGGAATGTGCTGCAGATATTCATGATCTCCAGAGGATGAATCCTACTAAGTTTGGTGAGCATCTTAATTTATATCTCGCACCAACAGCAGGTCACTTATATAGTGAAATCTACACCTATAGGTGATGAATTGGCACTAAACACTGACATTCATGGTTCCCAGATGATGTATCTTCCTGGATATGGTGACCACATGACTTTTCTTCAAACCCCACCCTGATGTTGACGTTTGTGTTTCTTTAGTCAAATGTCTCAACAACTATTGGATGAATTGCCTGACATTTGGTCTCCGGAAGGATGAACAGTAACAACTTTGTTGATTCTTTAATTTTTCATGAAGCTCCATCATCGCGAACACCAACATTTCAACATCTACTTGTCTGGATTGCACAGACATTCATGGTCCCCAGACAATGCATCCTAATAACTTTGGCGATCCCCTGACCTTTTCTCTACATGCCAACATGAAGTTGATATTTTGGCTTTTTAATAAAATATAAAACTATTGGATGCATTGCTGTGACATTTGGTGCAGGATGTATTGTCCCCAGAGGAGGAACTGTAATAACTTTGAAACCTTTTGTCAAGTGTTAGCATCAGGTCAAAATTTCTTACTGTCCAACACTTTGGTTTTTAACCAAATACCTGCATAACTAATGAAGGGCGGCACTGTGCTGCAGTGGTTAGCACTAGTGCCTCACAGCAAGAAGATCACAGGTTAGATCCCCGGTCTGGGCGGGGCCTTTCTACCAGGTGCTACGATTTCCTCCCACAACAAAAACATGTAATCAATCAATGATTGACATTTCCATCTGCCTCAACTCTACTTTATTGTTTAAAATATGCAAACATGCAAAACTAAGATGGTTCAACTTAAAGCCTTTCTCAACCTGCCAAAATTAGTTTATGCAGCACAAAAAAGTCGTTTTTCAGTGTGACAAAATGTCACAGTTGAGATTTAAGTCCTGGGACTTTGAAGTGTATGCATAAATCAAAATATTGCACTGCTTTTCTGTTCATGTATATAACATATGTAATGCATTTAGATTATCGTGCCTGCAGAGGTACAGATTGGTCGATATCCTGAGCGAATCATACTATGGCAAAGGCCCGCCTTCCTCTGCCTCTGATTGGCTCCTGCTTGTTGTCTTCGTCAGCTTTTAGCGTAGTTTATATTTGCCGAGGTGAAGTTCGCGCGCGGCGTGTGGTGCACGTAGCGCAAGTGGTCGTCTCTGAATTTTTGTAACTTACCGCGCAATCAGGTGACTGTCACAAATAGTTCACTGATAAAAGCACTGTTTTCATGTCTGGGGATTATTCAAAGAAGGCCAATCGTTTTATATGCATTAGAAACAGGAGGTCTTCAAAATGATCATTTCAATAAATATATTTTGCAGCCAAATCAAATTGTTTAGAGGATATTTAACCTTTGTTTCTTTACAATGCATTCATTATTTGACTCTTTACAGGGCTTTGAACAAAGGTAATAAAATAGTCCATGAATATGAGATATGAGTTTACAGATAATTACAATCCCTCCTTGGCATTGTGGAGGTTGGTTTATGGCTTTTTGCAGGTTACACCTACAGTCTATGGGCATATCTTTGGGTTACACTTGGTGTCTTTTTGATTCTTCACGTTACATATTGTTCGTGCGCTTGGTTCGTGCATTTTGTTGGCGCTCCGCTGCCAAGCGCGAGTATAAAATAAGCTTAAGAAATGAGGCTTGAGGTTTGGGTTAGAATATCAGAATATCAGAGGCAGAATATGGCGGATCAGAGTAGTACTGCCTTCGCCATAGTAGGAAAACATTTGTTTTCTCAAGACTTCTTTATACCGATTTTCATCAAAACAAGACAGCTGCTGCGATGACCCCGATTTGCTCTCTGCAACGTCTTCGCCTCTGAAGCACGGAGCACAATACCCCAAATCCCACAGCACCATAAAAACATACCCACATGTCTATGGAAGACACAGCTTTTCATTTCACAAACCATACTTTTTATTCCACTTCTGTCCCTTGGTAATAGTCGCTAGGGCACAGTTCAATAATGAAAAAAAACAACAACTCGTATAATTAATTTTCTTATAATTTGAAACCCACTCTTCAGGCATTCTCTAGTGGAGCTATCTGTATCCAAATTCATTTTTCCCCCTCTCTCTTCAGTTTTGAACTGAAACGCTGAACAAAAGCCGCGTAGCTCTCGCCTTAGTTCCTCAGCCTGCTGACACAAAAATTGCAGCACTATGTCAGATTAAGAAAAAAGCACTTGAAGTTAAAGCGCACTCATCATCTGTGGTGGAGGTTTGGCCAGATGTTTCAAGTCTGTTTTTGGGGGGGGGGGGGGCACATCGCTCTTGAGTAATGTCCAATAAATTTCAGTCGCAATTTCCCTCTCGGAGACCCGTCTCACACCATCTCTGCTGCCAGCAAGTACATAGTCTCAGAGAATTAGCCATCCTGGGCCAAATTGTTTCCATCTCCAGGAACACAGTGAATTGGGTCTCACGGGGCTCCACTGTTTCTGAGGAAAATGTAATTCCAGAGGCCTTGTAATGGATTGGGCTGTCCACTTCTTGGTATTGTCTTTTCAACATCCACCTCAGCGGGCAACACAGCGCGTCCACGCAGTGAGCCGGTCTCTGAAGCAATGAGCCTGTTGTTGACCTCTTTGGTCCTCCCTAAAATCTGGGCCAGGAAGGGAGCAGCGCACTCTGCTTGCGGGCTCTGAAGCTGCACAAAGAAAACTCAAAACTTTACCTCCTCAGTAACGATGTCAAACAACGTCCTCCATTACCACAGCATCATTCATAATTAAAGCATCATCATCAAATATTATCAACCAAAAAATAATCAATCCAATGTTTAATTTCTAAGCGCTAAATATATTAACTCAGCAAATGGAGTTTAGTGCATCAAACTGTTGTTACACTGTTATATAACCTGCAACAAAGGAACAGTGAATACGGAGAGCGATGCTTCACAAATGTACGGTGAACGCAAAATACTTATGAGCTAGTTTTTTTGCGATTCAATTCAATTCCATTCATTTTGTATTGCCCAAAATCACAAATTTGCCTCACATCGGTAGAGGAAAAGCTCCCCCCAAAAACCCTTTAACGGGGAGAAAGAAAAGGAAGAAACCTTAGGGAGAGCAACAGAGGAGAGCTACAAGACATTAAATGCATATGACAGAAATTATTCATATAATGAGAGTAGTAAGCATATCTCATTCAGTGCACATATGAGAGCAAACAACCGTCCGCAGAGGTTAGAGATCAGGTTTGTGATCGGAGAGTCACCGGACTGACTGGGATTATTTGGTTCGGGGGAAATGAATAATGCTTGAATAATGCTTCCCGCTCCCTCCACATAAGAAGCTCCATCAGATTGTGGCCGTGCTGGGGAAACAATGGAAGTGGATTTTGAGCGAGGGAAGAGAGGGCCACGCTGTGCACAGCTGACATTCCCCCAGATAAATTAACGCTGGAAAAACAAACTCGGAGAGAATTGTTTTCTCAGATTACGTTGCACCTATCAGGAAAATGTGACACAGCTTCCCAGAGTGGAACGTGTCTCTGGAAAAGCATTTTTTTTACTGAAAATAGTGCTGATGTGAAACAGACCAGAGCCGCTCCTCTCAGTTCACCTTTTGTCAGATTGTCTTTTAAAGATATGAAGAATTTTAAATCAGTTAAGAGCTGAAAGTTCTACATCTGCTTGCTGCGATGTTAAATCAATCAAACTTGTTGACGGCACCACTAAGTTTTGATTTAGATTATCGCAGATGTGCCTCTTTGGTGAGTGACTTTCCCATAAGGCTTTGCAATCTGTATGCAAAAGGATTTTTTTTTTCTCATTTTCCCTCAGTTGATAAATGAACAAGCCTCTCTGTTGTCAGCTCCTATTTGTCAGGTGAGGGGTTACCAGGCCTCCTGCATGTAGAAATGGAGCACATTTGTGGCGTTGCGTGATTCATACGAGACTTTAACTCATCTATTTGGTTTCTAATGACACATTCATCTGATGGAGCAGGAGGGATTCAGCAGAAAAAGCAGCGGCAGTGTTTGAACACATTAAGCTCCTGTTTGTGTGATAACGTCCCGAGACGCCGTCACGTTTCTCTGCTTACACGTAGCGCAGATATGGAAGTGGAGCAGCGCGCCGCTGCAGATAAGGCCTCAGGGAAACGCTGTGTTCATCACTTTGAGTGAAATGAGATGGTGTCTCGCTGTCGCCCTACCGGCAAGTGCGGATCTCAGGGGCAGTCTGTAAATAGGATCTTAGTGGTGTTGGAGCTGTGCCAGTGTCACTTCTCTTCTTTTTTAGTCTCACCTCATTCAGGCTCTCTGTAAACTCAACTTGTTGTTTTGTCCCTGTTAGTTTTTTTTACCTCTCATGTTCTTTCTTTCTTTCCGTCTGATGACGAGCGTGAAGCAGCAGGGCAGTGTTTTGCACTAATGAAGCTCCACAGACTGTACGGCCTCGTTGATAAGTCAGACACGGCCTGCGGCTTCCTCGAGATTCACAACATGAAGCCTTCGTCTGCACCACTTCCTTTAGTGTCCTTGTTTTACAGGCTTTATAGACTCTGCATCATATTATGTCCGATTTAATTTGATTGTATTCTCTATCTTGTTGAAACGTTTGGTTGGATTGTGAAAGCGCTGTTTTCACCTGCAAATCGGCAGGGAACCGCATGAACGCATGCACGATGGACTGATCCATGGAAGAGTCTTCTAAGTATCCTGAAGCCACTGCGGGAAACAGCTGGTGAAGCTTTGAACTTCCCCCCAATGAACTAAAGACCAAAACATTCCCACCCCGGTAAAAGCACTTTGAGTTTGGAGTCACAAACACTTTACATCTTACAAAACTTCGGTCAGAGATATATTTTCTTCTGTTCTGTACTGAAGTACGCTGGTGAGGTACTTGTACAACAAAACTGTATTGCTGTTATTGAAATTGTTTAACATAATTAACAACATTAACTTAGATGTAATCTGGATAACTTTAGTCAATCCTGTTAAATCTTTTAGTGTGACTTGTCTTGTCTATTTCCTCAACATTTTAATGGTGTTTCTTTTATTACTCCACTAACAACTAACAACTTGAGATGACAAAGTGGAGAAACATTTAGATTTTGGGAGGTTTAACATTCACTTCAGGACGATTAAAACTCCACTGTTTTGACCAGCGCTTAACCTCAAACTTCAGGGTTTATGGAACAACTGAACATTTTAATGAACTTGCTGCTAATTTGTTCTCGCCTTCCTTAGGTTGTTGTTTCATTGGTAGTTTGCCTGTTAAGACTGGTGTGGTTTTTCCGTATTGTGCTGAGTCGGCTTTGGCATGTTGTGGTGTTAACGGAGCCAGCGGCAAAATACTTTCCCTCACTGGAGCTGACTGCGGTGAGAGCTTTGTAATGTTCCTCTTTAGTTAACAATAATGAAATATCGAATCATCATTACGTTATTATTGTAAGCTCTCTTCAGCCTCCAATCATACTCATCATTCAGAGCTTAAAATCTCTGTTGAATGCACAAGGTCGATTTTGTTCGCTTAACTCGATCCATATGGAACCAATTTTTCCTCATATCTTACTTAAGCTTCTCCTTTTGCTATAATGTTCAGCCCTACATGACACATCAGACGCAACAATGACACCTTTGTGTCAACTCACATGGCAGCGCCGTCCTTTCTCGTGTCTCTCTAACTTTGTTTTAATGTTTTTAATAAAACTCTTGAAATAAAATAGCTGGAAACATATTCCACCATGTATGAGACAGCCACCCTCACGAACATGCTGCAACAAATATGTAAACACGTTTTGACGTGTTAGAGGGATGAAGCAAAGCAACAAGAGCAGCTGCATTCGTGTGGTTGTAGCGCTACTGGCTACAAGGAAAGAAGATGAAAAACATACCTGCCAGTCCAGTGTCAGGATCAAATGGCAAGAAGTGCACAGTCATTTGTAGAAGTCTGGTAACTCTGGCACATGCCAGCAATTATTTTTCTCTTAGATGTTACACGGGCGAGCGGCAAAATAATCCAAGCACATGTACACTACAAATTATTAGCTTGTAATAGACTGTATATGACAAGTGGACATTGTCAGCCAGACGTCAGAGGAGTCGCCCCCTGCTGGCCATTAGAAAGAATGCAAGTTTAAGGCACTTTTGCGTCGGCTCCACTTGACAGAATCCGACCCGAGACATATATCAACATATACAAAGCAGGCGGCAAGCCTGCTTTGTATATGTGCTCTTTTGATGCACCACTTTGTGTTTTTGTTCAGTCAGGGTCAGGCGGCAACCTCCGTTCTGCCGAGTGAAGCCAATGTGTCTTTAAACTTGCATTCTCTCTAATCACCATCAGGGGAAAATAAGTCAGATTGTATAGTCTATGAGAAAATGACTCTACTTCTCTCTTGATTTATTACCTCAGTAAACATTGTAAACATGAGTTTATGGTCTCAATCTCTAGTTTCAAGTCTTCTTCAATACAGCATGATGTTCATTTAGTAAATTATGGTCCATTTAGAGTCAAACAGACCATAAAGCAGGGGATGCTTCAGGGTGGGCTTATCGTGATTGACAGGTCGCTACCAGGGCTGTATCCAGCATCTCTACATCACCTCTCTGTTGCCAAAAAAACATGCCGACGGCCATAATCCAGAAGGGCTAAGCGAAAAAGTAAAAACAAGAATGGAGACACTATTATGTAATACTTGTCTGACTTAGCTTTGCTAGCTACAGCAGGTTAGCTCGTAGCTGTCACAGCAAACTAGCAGCAGCAGTTAGCTATCTGTCTGCCCAGTTTATAAATCCCTCAGGAATATATCAGTTGTGCAGGCTATTAAATGGACCAGCAGGACTTTCTTCCTATGGTTATCTTCACTAGTCTTCTGTCATAAAAGTATGTTGGCATTGTGTTTCTGCAAACCAGGGATACGTTGAATGTGGACGTTTTGGCATTCGGTCAAAGCAAAGGGACGCAACGGATGTTACGTGACAAATAAGGTAAGTTAAGTTTGGGTTAAAATAACTACAGTGATGTAACTGAAGTATGGCAGTTGAGTGACTAACATTACTTCTGGTATCAGACCACCACAAACAGCGGGCTCCTGGTTGATATTCTGATGTTTTTAGACCTATCCACCCAGATTTTATGCTACATCCCCTGTCCTGGCTCACAATTAGGTGGATTACATATAAATTGAGTACATTGGATTCATACAAAAGTAGAGTGCATTACTCTTTGTATAGCTGTAGCTACATGAACAGTGTTTGAGAACAGTCATGTGTGAAGACATATAAGGGACAGCTCTCAAAATAGTTGACGAATGTCTATCATCTCATGTTGGCCAGACTTAGTGTTTACTATTCATATTTATATTTAAATTCTAATCAATGTTCCTTTTTTCCATCAGTTGACGATTTAGCTTTTGTGGGCTCGGAACAAAAAGCGGTTTGTTGACTCTGCCTGTTGAGGTTTAACCAACCAATATGATTATTTCTGCTCCCACATGCAGCTGTGTTTGTATAACGAAAAACTGCAATCTGTGTTTGAGATATTGTGCGTGACGAGGGAATGAAAAACAAATGAGTGAAAGAAAGACGCCCAGGGAAGTTTGGTCGCATCGCGGCATGAGCATGGGTTTGACTGCAGAGCGAGGTGGGAGACATGGAAAATATTGCCGTTGCTTTCAACCCCTTGGCATGATATTAATTAAACTGGAACGTGAATAAATAAACGCTTTTCCTTTTGTCTGTGGTTCCTACAGGGCAGCAGAGTCGTTTCGCTCAGCCGTCACTCAGACGTTGACCCCCCCACTTCTTCCACTTCAGCTGTATGGGCTTCATGTCTACGATGGCGTAAAATAAAGAGTGCTGATCACACAAATTGCATCGCTCTGGATAACCTTGACAGTGACTGCTGGTGGAAGGTGGGGGTAGTTCGGGTGGAGGAGGTTTCCATTTGTCTTGTGGTGCAGTGGCAGCGGTGGGATTTATTGGGCTTTGGGTGTCAACCTGTGACAAGGTGCACATTCTTTCCGTGCATTATGGGCTCAGATGATAGCAGTGTGAAGCTCCCTGTAAATATGTTATGTCTTTTATTGAGTTATACATTGTGTTGAATTTATGATTGAAGCCCTACGGAAGAAAATGTAAAAAAAATATATGAGCAGAATTTCCAGCGGAGCGTGAACTGAGGTGGAGGAAATGCATTCGGGCAGCTTAACGGGGGGGAAAATGTGAAAACAATGATGCCGCAGCAAATGTTAGGCACCAACAACTGCAAAATAAACAAAAGAACAGAGATGTAATGGTATGAGGGGGACGAAAAGAAGAAAAAAAACTTAAAGGAGACATATTACACTTATTTTCAGGTTCATGCTTGTATTTTGGGTTTCTATTATAACATGTTCACATGCTTCAAAGTTCAATAAACACGTTATTTTTCTCATACCGTCACTCTGAATATACCTGTAACTATGAAACGCTCCGTTTTAACGCCTGTTTATTTAAGCCCCTCTCCCGAAAAAGTCCAGTTTACTCTGATTTGTCGGCATTTTTAGGTCTTCCTGGGTGCATTTCTCTGTGGATTGAGCATTTTGTTACATTCACAATAGTTATATAGCACCTAAATTTGCTTTATAATCAAAAAAGCAAGTCTATAAAAGACATTCATTTTCTACAATATGTGACCTTTACTGTTCTTTATTTGTGAATGAACCAGAACGGAAACACATCTGTTGTTCTGTAAAAACAACAATTAAAGTATGTAAAATATTCCCAAAGCAGAGTGTATCCCCTTAACGCTGGCTAAATTCTAAATTTGATCAATTAAAATATTAATTAATTTGTAGATAAAGGGATTAATCATTTGCCCACAATAGTTGCTCATTTCTGTGCTTAAATAATAAAAAAAGAAGAATAGAAGTCACACAATAAGAAAGAGCTAATGCAGATTCCGGCTGGTTGCAAATAAAATAAACGCACTCGACAATGAGATCTGGGTACAATGCACTGATGAGATGCGCTACACGGGTCCTTTGGTTGTGAAATAATCGATTCATTAAGCAGAGGTCTCGTTCATACGTCGGCTTTAGTGCCAACCTCCTGCATTCATTTCCTGCAGCTCCTCTTCTCTCCTCTCAGCTCGCTAATCCGGCGATGCTGGAAAATACAGCAAACATTTTCTCAGATGGTTTACAAAGGCAGCCCTTGTTGACCAGCCAAGAAAACTTTGGATCGGGTCACAAATGCATTTTAAGCATGGCGAGTGGATGTATGACATGCTTGTATAGGCAGTGGTACTCATGCTGGTGCATTCCTGATGTCAGGGAAATTCTCGGTTCTTGAAAAAAAAAACACAAATGAAGACAGATTTGATAGGAAAATGCATCTTTTAAGGCCCAGGAGCTGCACTGCATGTGAGGAAAATATCCACTGGGTTCTGTTCTGGATTGACGATTTCTACAGTTTGAGAAATGGGACACTTAAAGCCTTTACACACTAAGGGGGGTTCTTGTGTGATTCATTGTTTTTCTCACAAATACTTTCACGTAGAGCGTGAATATTACGCGGTGAAAAAGTGACGTTTTACTTTCGATTTTTCTCAGCTCTCACACCGCAGGGAAAGGCCTCAACCAATCACGTGGTGCAGAACGGGCATATTCAAAATGTACACTATATTGTACAACAACCCGGAGGCTTTGTAGTCCGGACCAAGGCAGCAAACTTTATTACTCCTTTCAACCAGACTTATACTTGTACTTATACGTATAGAGTGTACGTAAGAAGAAGACGTGGTCGTCGTGACTTCACCTATTGGTTTGTTGACGCCGGTTTTGAAGCCTAGAGTTCGCCATTTTGAACGGGAGTCACCATCTTTTGACTGCGGAGGAGTGACGTAGAGATGTTGTATACGGCTCTGGTAGCGACCTGTCAATCACAGTAAGCCCGCCCTAAAGCATACCCTGCTTCATGGTCTGTTTGACTCTAAATGGACCATCATTTACTAAATGAACATCATGCTGTATTGAAGAAGACTTGAAACTAGAGATTGAGACCATAAACTCATGTTTACAATGTTTACTGAGGTAATAAATCAAGAGAGAAGTAGAGTCATTTTCCCATAGACTTCCATTCAATCTTACTTTCTTCAACCTGATGGCCAATAGAAAGAATGCAAGTCAAAGGCTGCGCAGACCAGATCAACTCCTGTTCTTACCTTTCACAATAAAAGTCGTAGATATACTTATACTTAATATTGTACATTAGCTTAGGCTAACAGTTTACCTCAGACAGACTGCCAGACGCTGCTCTGGGTCTAAGGGATCCCAGTAGCTGGTCCTCAGCCTGCACAAATCTGTTGGAACCTTTTATTTAAAAAGTATTGCAACTGTTGCAAATACACATCGCTGCCAGTATGAAAGGTTTTGATGTGAGAATTCACAGGCGAGTAATTAGCATTATAGTGTAGTTTATTTGTCGTGTGTGAAGGCCCTATACTCTATGAAAATAATTCAGATTAACACTAGTTTATAGGCAACCTATTTTAATGTATTATTAATAGGGTAGTGGATGGTTGTGTTTCTAATGCTTCTTATAATTAGTTTCTAATACCTTTGCTGCTAATAATGAGCAGCTATGTCTCTTCGGTAAGAGAAAGTGATTATTGTTGTATTCAAACAACTGGAACATTGAAATGGATGAATAGAAAAGATAAAGCTAATGAAAAAAAACAATGTCAAATTAGAATGAAATATATTCACATACTAATGAACTTCATAGGAGTGTATAAGATTATGTTGAGTTTATTGGGTTGGTCGTAATGGATAAACCGGCCGACAACACAACCAACCAAACAAACAAGCAGAATTTCTAGATTTCTCGCCGCTGTTTTGGCGTTTCAACGTTTTGATCCAGATGGAAACACAATGAAACAGTAAGTGCAGGAAAGATAAGTCTTGCTTTGTCTCAGCTGTTACATCCTCTTGCCTCCATAATGACCTCAATACACACTCAGCAGCCGCAGCAAGCGTTCGTCTGGATATTTCAGGGGGGGGGGAGGCTTTCAACTCAGTTTTCTAAGACGGTGATGCAAATCAGATCCGCATTGACCAGAACATCCTGAAAGCTTGGTTGAGCCGCGCGGTCTGCAATCGATACGTCCGCACCAGATCGGCTTCAGGGCTGCGGGTCCTGTGTGTTACTCAGAGAGCCCTCCGATTTACTCCCAGAGAAACGGCTCATTCCTGGCAGGTTCAATTAAGCTCTGAGACGGCCAACAACAACAGGGGAAAGAGTGCCAGCCAGAGATCAAGCAGGGTAAAGTGCAGACCCGTGGACAACACTTTGAAGTTTTTAGTCATCAGGCTCGACTTGACAATGTCACAGCAACGTAGAACAGTTGGTCTGGAGCGCTCGTAAAGCTTTCTCCGGTGTGTGGCTAATGACATTCCACAGCAAATACTTTCAAGATAACAAGAGTCAGATGATTGGCCAGGCAGCCGGCCAGTAAAATTTCATCATGTTCAGCCACAGCAGAGACCTCATCCGATTCGATAAGTCTTTACACCTGCACTTTGTCTTAATTAATGTAACGCTATGTGTCCTTGTTTGTAATCGTTTGCTGTTTGCATCTCCAGGGGTTACGGACAGCAGCAGGCCGCGCTGCAACGACAACAGTTTACTCTTCCTGTTCCTTCTAAAAAAACAGATGTTTAGATGGTCGCCATCTCCTGCACACATTGATCGTTTTTTATCGGATTTAGTGCTGGCGATGGCTTCTAAAAGGGAAGACCGCATGGAGTAGAGAGGAGGAGGTCATCGGGAACACATCAGTATCCAATTAGACGCCGCTAAAACGGGGAACCCTGCGTGTAGAGTTTGGCGAGAGGAAGAGGTTCAAACGTTGCTCTGGTGTCAAAAGGTGGAGGGGAGAGTGAATAATCCTCGGTGTAGTTTTTGGGGAGTGACAGCCGCTGGCGGTCGAAGTGCAGACGAACAAAATTTATTTGGGACGCCTGTTGTCCTCGATCACATCATCCTGGCGTCCACCAGACATCCCCGTGTTTTTACAGAAATTTCAGAACTCTTGTTTTGACTTTTCCCTTTTTTTTTTCGTGACACAGAGTGACTTCATAGCCAAAGGCCTCCACTTGAGCCGGCTCTTTATTACAGCCTTGCATGTACGTATTACGTCTAAACACTTTGGGAAGGAGTAAAATGGTCCAAGATTAGATAAAAGAAAAACAGCAGAGCTGACATTTACATCTGAGCTCCGACGAGCTCAGAAAGCTTTTCCCTTTTAATAATCTTTAAACTTTGATGCCTCTTTTGTCAAAGCACTTTGGTTAGTCTCGTCTTTTTTCTCCCCGCCCCCCTCAGATCTCTTTGAGCGGCGGTAAACATTTATCTGAGGCAGACTTGTCTTTTAGTCGAGTGATGAGCTTTTGACACCAATTTGTGTTCGTGAGACTGCAGCGATTCTCCCCCCCCCCCCCCCTGAGATCAATACCTCGGCTCGTCTCTTTCTGCCTGTTCGGCTTCTACAAGCTGTAAAGACAGATAAAGTGAAAAGAAAGAAGGGGGAGAGAGACTGAAAAGGGAGAGGGAAGTCGAGGTGGAGGGAATCACAACAGCCAAGCCTCAGAGTAAATCTGGAATTGGTTTTATTGCTAGAGCATGACTTCCCTGATGTTTTCTGCTTGGCCAGTGGGGTGTTTTCAGATCAAGGTTACCAGCCTTTTTGCACTATTTTAATCCAATGAAATAAATGTTCCAGACTAGTTTCTGGAGCCGACTTGGCTTTATCTTTGAAGTTAACCACTTACTAAAACACTAGAACTTTTCGGGTCAAAAAGACTCGACAACTCTTCTTTGAAAGTCTGACTAATCTAATTTCTTTAAAGATTAGCATCTTGTCGAGGCAGGGGGACCCACATATTGTATGGTAAAGAGTCACTGGAACAAATTAGGCCTTTAAATTAAGGATTCACTTACAACACATATAGTAATTGAAGTCTCCCACAGTCTGATAAAGGCATTCAGTTGAAACGGAGGGAAGAGTGTCTCAGTTCCTCCTCCGTTTAAGTATTCAGAGCATCTTCTCAACTGTTTCACGACAGTGAAGCTTTCTTTCATTGCTGCGGACACCGCGACATTCTTCCCGATATAATGGAACAATTAAAGGAACAGATGAAATGTGTGCAGAAAACGAGATTTCATTACAGAGTTACAAAGTGGAAACTCCATCATGTCAAAGGTTGATGACACGACATTGATTGATATTAGCCGTGTTTCCATTCACATTCTTTTTTTATGTATTACATCTAAAGTTTCGCATTAGAAAATCAGAAAACTTCTTCACCCGCAAAAGAACTTTCTGTATATTGCTGAAATTGTGCTGAAATATAAATACTTCAATTCACTTAGAACCTTAGACTGTGTATAAGGAGTGGAGGTAGAGACGCCGTATACGTCTCTGTTTGGGACCTGTCAATCACAGTAAGCCCGCCCTAAAGCATAATCTGCTTTATGGTCTGTTTGACTCTAAATGGACCATAATCTACTAAATGAACATCATGCTGTATTGAAGAAGACTTGAAACTAGAGATTGAGACCATAAACTCATGTTTACAATGTTTACTGAGGTAATAAATCAAGTGAGAAGTAGAGTCATTTTCTCATAGACTTCTATACAACCAGAGGAGTCGCCCCCTGCTGGTCATTAGAGAGAATGCAGCTTTAAGACACTCCGCATCGGCTTCACTCGGCTTCACTCGGCAGAACCGGAGATTACCGCCTTCCTAAACCCAACCTCATAACATAACAAACTCTGGTCTCAGGTGTTCAAGCCTTGGACTTTGGGTTGCCATGTTTGGGGAGTTTTAATGTTCGTTTTTGTTTTTATGGTTTTAGAACTGTTGACGAAAGGATGCAAAAAACAAAAGAAAAAAGGAAAGGGGGAGGGAAACAAGGTGGGATAAAGAGCAGGAAAGGAGGATTGGATCTAATACCATTGAGATTAAACAAGGCTTTTTTTCAGTGTTAACGGTTTTGGAGATACTTTGAATCAGACAACAATAATATTGATCTAATATTGAAGTTAAAATGCTAATCTAAAAACTAGGTTACCGTTGTCTGATGAAATGGAGCGAAGAACATTTTCCCTCTTAAATATGATGGAAGAAAATTAGAAAATCCCCAAATGCTAACAAGTTAAAGTGCCAGTTGTTTCATACTTAGAGTAACATACTTATTACTTTTCTCTTCCAGGATGTTCAAGCTGTTAAAATCAAGTATCACAGACACACTATTCAGCAGTTGAACTCTTTTAAACTGCTTTGCAATCATTGTTCTTTTTTGGTTTCTTGTTCCAGCTCTGAAACCTCCCCGCTAACGATCACAGTACCATCCAGGGTGCCGCACACTATCTGTTTCCAATTACCCCATCGGGTAAAAGTGAGTTGGCTGCGGTGGCGGTGGATGTTGAAAAGTGCTGTGAGGACACTTTGATCCTCTCTGCTGAGAAACTCAGAGGCAAAAATATAAAAGAAAAGGATGAGAGACGGATCAACAGTTTGGTGAGCGGTCTAGCGTCGCCGAGTATGCAGCCGCAGCATTTTCAGGCTGATTACCTGAAAACCCCATTTCTATTCCATTTTCAATCTTAACAGCAAGGAAGTGCAACTTCAGTGGGGTTACGTGTCATATTATATCTTAAATGCTGCCGGCTGCCATCTAACCTGACTGAAAGATTCAGTCAATATCCCAATAGCGAGGTCTTCGGATGACGCACTGCTGTAACTGGAAACAGTTAGGAGCATTACTCGCATGCCAGCTTTGTTTCGAGATACTGCCACTTGTTTCAGTGGCTGCGTGTCTAATTTCAGAACAAAAGTACTCTGTTTAGCCCGTGTTCTGCCCTACAGGTACGAGCGGTCATCTTCCGTCTGTTCTCCACTCACCCGCTGATGTGAAACACATGGAGCGGACGGAAATGGTGGGAAACCAGATTCAATCCCAGAAGGCTTAGTGGGAGGGAGGCAAGCCGCAGCGCCGTCGGCACACATGTAGGTGGGTTACACACACAAGCCGCATTTGACATGGCGCAGTTTAATGTAGCCGTGCAGTTTATAAAACCCTCCATCACGGTCATCAGTGCAATGCTCGGTGTAGAATGAGCTTGTGGTCGAGCTCACGCGGGCCAGAACTCTCTCATCTGATGTAGTTGTGATATTTCTCTCCGTGAATGACTCATAATCTCTCCTCGATCCCTTGCAAATAGAAGATGAAACGCTTCAGCTTATTCATTTTGTAGTTTTTTTTTTTGTTTGTCTCTGTTGTGATGACATTTCAGTTGGGCGCTGCAGAAGAGGTGTGGCGATATAATAGGTGTTACAGAGTGTTACAACATCTTGCATTACAGCAGCTTGTCAGTGTTGGGAAAGCCGACATAAATATTCATCTCAACAACTGCTGCACGAGAATAAGATGTGAAGTCGACAACTGCACACTGAAGAATAAATGCTTCACACTCTCCTCTTGTTCTCAGTGTACCTCTCCCTCCTGAGGATCAAAATACACTAAATAAGGCAGGTAATTACAGGTAATAGGTGACAATAAGCATGAAGTAGTAATCCTTAAGATTTTCAGTCCTGCTTGATTTGGTTACCGTGGTAACGGCAAGCGCAAAGCACTCGTTGCTTTTTTTTTTTTTTCAGAAACACGACGAGAGGAAATCACAAACAGCGACGCCGGATTGCAAGCATGTGTTGATTCAGTTGAATCGTGTGAAACGGCCATTTGAAATCCAGGCCAGGAGCGGCGGACCCTGCCACTAACATTAAAAACTACCACATGGAAAGATAATCACAGAATGTAAATATGCTGAACGGCCGTTGCTGAAGAGTGCCAACGATGGCGAGGTTTGATATCATGAATATCTGAAATCTAACTTTAACTCCGCAGACTTTCAATGAAAGTAGATTTTAATATTTTAATCCAATGATAGATTGTCTTTGCTTGTTTTTAAAAAAGGAAGAGAGATTTAGATCAAATGTTCCACACAAAATGAATTATAACAGATAACAAACACGTGTATTAAATTAGCGTATCACATGATGTTTCTCTTAAAGGGTCAGCAGGCCACTCAGCGGCGCCACGTGGGTCCACCTCCCACAAGCAGAAGTGCTCCTTTGATTCTCTCGGAGTCTCATTTCTCTGTCTCTCCACAAACCTCCAGCTCCTCTTCTCCCTCTCTCCTCTCTTTGAAAAGTCTGGAGTCTGCCTGTTGATCAGATAGCCCTATAAGTAATGAAAAGTGTCGCGGAAGTGACAGCAAGATTAATGAAGTATCCCGGGCTGCACTCGCATGCGGCGTGCTGGGGCTTTTTTCCTGCAGAGCTGCCGCCGCTCCTTAACCGCTATTTATGGTGACAAATAATGCTCCATTTTGCCACTGACACCTGCAAGTCAAGGTTAAAAAACATATTCGCCACCGCCGGAGCACGGCGGAGGACGGGGGGAGGGGGTAGGATAAAGGAGTGTGAGATGGAAGAAAGGGGGAGGGAGGACAATGAGGAAGGAGTAGAGAAAAGGGAGAGCTGCCATCTCAGATATAGAATAAACTTATTTACTGGAGCCGGACGCAACGGGGGAGCCGGGGGAGAGGGGCGGACAGGGAGAATGGGAATTCAGGATTAATTGAAAACATCTGTGCTGTGCAAAATGGCTGCAGCCGAGGAGCCTGAAGGGGACGATAGCAGAGAGGAATCACAACCAGCTCTTCAGAACATTTATTATATTTCATTCTGCAGGTTATTTATTTATTTATTTCGCTCTTCAGGAGACAGCTGATGATGTCACCAATTGTCTGGCTGGTGTGTGTGTGTGTGTGTGTGTGAGTGTGTGTGTCTGTGCACAGGCAGACATCGTTTTGATCAAAAAGAGCGCCTCATTCGCAGTCGATACCGGCGGCCGGAGCTCTGGAGCGGTCAATTCTGTCTGACCTTCAGCGGCAGCCTTACAGTGGGCTAATCAGACAGAGTGCGCGTGTGTGTGCGTGTGTGTATGTATGTGTGTGTGTGTGTGTGTGTGTGCGTGTGTGTGTGTGTGTGTGTGTGTGCACCAAAACCCAGGTGGAGATTAAACACATGCAGGAATAGCATCCAAAACACACACACACGGATACACACAGGGACAATCCTACCGAGACCCTCGGATCCTTTGAACTTCTGCTATCAACGCTGTACAAACACAACACATCTGTGCAGAGACACAGCGCACAGATGTGCTTCTTGGAGACATTGTTCATGTTTCAACACGTGTACGAAAATACACAAACATGCAGTCATTGATTGCCTCTGTCAGCATGTTTTCACACCAGAAAAAAAACTACTCAAAAATGTTTGTCAGATCAATTGGGGCAAGATGCAATAAAGAAATGTTGAGGACGTGCCTCTGCTCTTTTTTATTTTTTATTTTAAACCTATGAACTCAATCACAGGAGGTGTGACAAGATGTTATTCATGTGAATTTTAACTAAGTAACAACCTGCCATCTACCGCAACTTATGACTCAAAAGTCATACTTGTATTTTATGTTTCTACAAGAACATGTTTACATTAGTTAATGTTCAAAAAACACATTATTTTTGATCATGTCTCTGTGAATATACCTGTGTTCACCCTCTGTCTGAAACGTTCTGTTTTAGCGCCTGTCTCTTTAAGACCCCTTCTCGAAAAGCCCAGTCTGCTCTCATTGGCTTGCTAGAAAGATATGGCGCACCTTTGCAAAGGTAGTTGTCAAAACTAAGTAGTAGCCAGCAAGTTGTACTGCACGAAAAGTGATTTCAAAATGAATAAAGTTTGACCTGTATCGGCATATTGAGGTCTGCAGCTGTTAAAGTCCAGAGATCCTCTGCTGCTGCCTCCTCTGATGACTGCCTCGAAGAAAGAAAAGTGAATAATACGGAGGGCTGCTGACAAAACGCCCTCGCGCATTTTGTGTGGACAAAGCGGACAAATCAATTCCTTGCAATTACATACAGTAAACATCGTATCAGGTGGGAAGCAATGACGACGTGTCAGCTCTCAGTTTGTGGCTGTTATGTAATCATCGTTTTGCATTGAGGATTACATTTGAGTCACAACATAAGCCGCAAGATAAATACAAGGCCAAACCCCCAAAAAAAACCAACAACACATGGCTTGTCGTTTGACAAGACATTTCTCCTCATCGAAAAGACTCCTCAATGTGCTGCCGACAGGAAAAAACAAATCACACTGCGACTTTTTTCTGTCAACCAAACAAAGCAAAGATTGCATCTGGACATGTAACTGGAAAATCAATTTCTTTGTTCATCTATTTATAAATGACGTGTAATCTTCCAAAACATTCTAGGTTTACGTCATTCATATCTTCCTTTGTGTAGCAAGTCTGAATGTAACTATGCGCATTTGGGTGTGTTCAGCAGCGATTAATGTTTAGCAAAGTCTGTATACTGTACGTAACCTTGTTTCTATGTTTTTGTTGGTGGGTGCATATATCTATCTCTGTGTGTGTGTGTGTGTGTGTGTGTGTGCTTTATGCAGCCTGTACATGCTGCATATCTCTTGCTGAGGTTGTCTTCATGTGTGCATCTGTAACTGTGATTGTGTGTAGTAGATGCACATTTGGGACATGTTTTGTTCCTGTGTTAGGTTTCTAAAAATCCTGCATGTTTGTGTGTGTGTGTGTGTGTGTGTGTGAGTGTGTGCGTGTGTGTGTGTGTGTGTGACGAGCAGAGATAGAGGGGAGCAGCAGCACGGTCTCATGGCTGCAGGAGCAGAGTAGCAGCAGCCTGATATCAGCTCCTGTTGAGTCTGATTACAACCAGCCAGAGAGAGGGGGGGGAAACGAATCAGGAAAAGAGAGAGGGAGAGAGAGAGAGAAAGAGAGAGAGAGAAAGAGAGAGAGGAAGGGAGAGGAAGAGGGACTAAGTGAGAGCAAAACAAGACAGAAGGAAGCGAAATGCAACAAAAAGACAGTCTGGGAATGAGTGTGTGTGTGAGTGTCAGAGAGAAAACAAAAGAGCGAGTGTCATCAACAAAGAGTGAAATGGAGGTGTAAAAGAGGAGGAAGGGAAGGACAAAAAACAATCAATCAGTGCACTCACATGCACCTAAGTAACTGTGTTACTGTCAGCTTCCTGCAGTAATCCGATTATTTAAATGTCATGTAAACAACAAACCAGGTTTCCATAAATTGGCGATTAGAGAAACCTAATCTCCTCGCTAAATTTCTCCTGAAGAAAAAGACTTTGGACTGGGAAAGCAGAGCAGCGGCATGAAGGGAAAAGATGTAGCGATGCAAAAGTGTTTTTAAATTTATTTCATCAAAGTCTGAGTAGAATTTAAACTTACCGTAGCCTCCGTAAGTATAAATAAATCAGGTTCAACAAAAAAAATGTGCGTGCTCTCTCGCTGCAGAGCCTGTTTTCTCACTGCGCCATGAGTCCAAATGTTCAAACACACACAAAAGGAATTAAAAGAATTAATTAAACATCACGGAACAACATCTTGTTTCACCCAAACTCTTTCAAAATAAGTTTGGGGATGGGAGAGAAAAGCCCCAGCCAATAAAAACACTGCAGTAACTAGAAAGAAAAAAAACTCTGCTTTTAACGTCAATACAAATCATGTCAACTCAAAGAGTTTTATCTCAATTTCTAATCGGAGTGCCTCGAAGCAGCAGTAGATATGTGAAGAGATGTTACGGCTAGTGATTAAAACAATTCGCTCTGCTGCCGAGCTGCACCACATCTAATTTAACAAGGTTTGTATTGATGTTAATGGAAGATACTTCTGTCCGTCTGATTAAACAATACTTCTTCATCCTTGACGTAATACATTTTTTGTCCACTTGGATACAGAGCATTAGCATTCATTTGATGTTGTTTCAGGCAGCCTGTTAAATGTAAGTCTCCTTGTAGCTCTGTTTTGGTCTCCACCAGC
Organism: Anarrhichthys ocellatus; assembly: GCF_004355925.1. NCBI lineage: Eukaryota > Metazoa > Chordata > Actinopteri > Perciformes > Anarhichadidae > Anarrhichthys > Anarrhichthys ocellatus. Next base: position 1,750,967 of record NW_022280069.1, on the reverse strand, counting down.
TCCCGTAGGAAATATCTGGCTCATTATTCTGTTCAAAATTCATGACTTTAGTCCTGATTTTCCACTCAGCGAGAGGTTTTGGAGAACCCCGACAAAAGCCCCAGATCAGACGCAGATTTGCGTTTGCGATCACAAATGAACCCTGTCTCCTAAACAATTGTGTTTCTATACAACTAAACTGCACACTCAATTACTTTTCGAGGGAAACGTATTTTCTCCCGGCTTACAGTTGCATTTTAAATATTTTGAAAATGTGATTAACGTTGTAAATGGAAACAAAACAAAAAAAAACGCTACAAAACGAATTGATTAGGTTTAGTAAAAACATGGTTTGGCTTTAAACGACTATGAATTGAAACAAAACAAAAATGCAACAAAAGTACTTGGTTTTTCTGGGTGCAAGCTGTGTTTTTCGAAACATCCACCACCCCGACCTCCTCCTCACACAGACATTCATTGACTTATTTGAAACTTATTTGTGATACGTCAAAAGCAAATGGAAGCAGCGACAAAATACCTTTCCTTCAACACCTAATTTACAACCCAGTTTCATTGTGTGGGGACGTCATTTTTCAGGGAGTCCGTCAGGGGCCGACAGCCAATGAGAGCGCAAGACACGGGAGAAACCTGACGGAGGGGTCGCTTGTATCAAAAGGAACTAAATGCATGTGTTGGATTTTCAACATGGACCACAGTTGCATCTACAGGAACAAATGGTAGATGTGTGAAAATGATTACATCCACCAGCACGAGGTTACTAGCAAAGTTCTGCAGATTGCTTGAACAAAAGAATCCCGTCTTCCACATATAAAAACACATCATTTACCATATATTTTGTGTAAAAGCGTAGTTTGGAGACCAGACAAGCTCATCTGGGATTCCTCCTGGTGAAAGATCTTGCAGTGTGTGACCTCCTGTCGCTGGTCAGTTATGTTGTGTAAAAACCAGGACTTCAAGACCCCCGTTTAAGAGATCAAGTTGTGTAATATGAACAGTAGAGCGATCTGACGACTTCGAAAGTATAAGTAGTAAGACCGTGTAGTGCTGGGCAGCATGCAGTCAGGTTTGAGAGTGCTCTGCGGCTGAAAATGAGGCTGAGAGCAGTGAGAGAAAAACAAATCAGTAAAGATGTGGGCCGCTCAAAAACCAAAACAACGAGCTGCAAGAAGATAAAACGCTCCGAGGAGCCGAGGGAAGCTGCAGAGTGGGGAGGAAACTCTTCCAATATCCACCATAACCTGATTTCTACCAGCGACCTGCATTGTTTTTGTGTGTAAACGTGTTGAGTGAAAGGGAGAAAACAATAAGAGACAAAAAGAGTAAGTGAGGAGAGGCAGCGCTGCAAAGATATTTAGCCGACCGAGGTGGAAACACACACCGAGAGAAAGAGAGAGAGAGAGAGAGAGAGAGAGAGAGAGAGAGAGAGATAAGGAAGAGAAAGAACCAGGGGAGAGCGAGAGAACAGTCAGAATAAATAAAAAAGAAAAAGGAGCGAGCTGGAGATGGAAGCAGGGAAAGGGGAATAAGATCAAATAAATGAGAGACAGCGGGGGGAAAGCACGGGAGTGAGAGTGAGGGAAGCAGAGTTGACACATAAAACAAAGATGAGACACCTAGAGAGAGACACACACGTTTGTGGAGAGGAAGCTGTTGCTGAGAAAGAAAAAAAAATGTAGATAGACACCTCGGAAAAAGAGCAAAGACAGAAGCGAAGGGGATCCGGTGTGTGGAGGGGCCGGAGAGGAGGAGGAAGACAGAGGAGGAGGGGGAGCTAAAGAGGAGGGGAGGGGACGAGACAGGGGAGGGAGGACCAGTGCGAGGAGAAAGAGAGAGAGAGAGAGAGAGGCAGATACGGAGGTCCACAGACAGCAGCGGAGTGCAGCATGCAGACCGGCCGTTGACGCTGCAGTTGGATTTGAACACACATGCACAGACACACACACCCCTGAGGAGTGTATGAGACATGCCCAGGCTACTGTCCATGGACACACACACACTGGTGGGGCACCAGAGAGGACATACAGCACACCCCCGACTCTATGGAGCTATGGAGAGCAGCATGTTTTTTGGTGAGTTTGCATTCATATGTGTTGCAATTTCATCCTCATGTGTGTGTGTGTGTGTGTGTGTGTGTGTGCAGATTCCTTCATCTAAATGTGTGTGTTCTTGCTTGTTCTGGATACTGAAAGCACAAAGAGAAGAAGCGCTGGTTTCCATTAGAGGAAAAAGAGTGTGAAGTTGTTGTTGTTGTGTGTGTGTGTGTGTGTGTGTGTGTGTGTGTGTTCACTGCATGCGCTTTATCACAGTCAAATGCAGAATATAAGTGCACACACTCCTCGTCTATGTGAGTTCCAGGGTTGCCTGTGACTTGTTCTGCAAACTGAAAAAGATGGATCGGAGAGCCGGCTGTCGTTACAGCACAAAATAAAACAAAATAAAAAAAGGAAAAGAGATGAAGGAAAGCGTGAAGTTGCACACTGAGGGCTCCTAAAAGTGTTGAATGAACCTGCTCACCAGGTAGCCCACGTCCTCATGCTCATGTTCTGGTTTGTTGGACTAAATCCCAGCTGGTTTTTTGGTGCCGAGCATACAAGCTCCGGATTCCACCGTGGCCGTTTGACCAGCTGACTGTCCAAAGAAGATGGGAGATGCCAGCGTCGAGAGCCACTTGATATTCTGTGTAGGATATTTTAGAGGAAGGCCCCTTCCATTAGTTTTTTATGGAGGAGGCTTAGGAAGACTTAATGCGCGAGTGGCTCCTCGTCAAGTGCTCTTCTCACGGCTGGCTTACAGTCACATAAGAGGAATAATTACACAGGGATCCGGACTTCTCAGGGGGTGATTTGTTAAATGAAAGACTCTCTTTTTTTTTTCATCCCGGGGATTAAAGCGATCTGAAGTTACAGACCGTGGCTCGTAAGAGCGAGAGGGATTTTCTCTTGTTATGCCATACACAGAGCAGAGGGGGGGTGGGGGAGTGCTGGGGAGCGTATAAATGAATAAGCTGTCAGGTGCACAGACTAGCATCAGCTCTTTGAGATCCACCACTGATGCCTGGTCAGGTGTGTGGCTTCTTGAGAGCAAAGAGGTGATGCAGGTCTGGGTGGGTGGATGGGTTCGGAATTTGGCCCCTTTTAACCCAAAAAATGTGGAGAGGCTTGAGACAGCCTCAAGAAAAGAGCAGCTTGGGCGGGTTTCTGTGGTTGGGGGGTTGTCAGACAACATGCCATGAAACACCTTCTCTCCAGCACTCAGTGTTAAACAAAACAACAAGAGGAGTAAAGGTCAGTGTTTGCGTACAGGATGTGCGTCGTTCTAACATTTATGAATCCTGAGTGCACGACTACACAGCACAGAGAAAATAGATGGTATCTTGTAAAAGGATTAATACTACCGCTTGCTCAGCAGCTCTGCATTGCTGCTAGTTGACGTGATTAATATCAGGTGACAGATTCCTCATGAGACTCTTCACCTCTTTGAAACAAGGCACCGAAATGGAAAAAAAAGAATAAACAGAGAGGAAGTGAACGCACCTCTTGCATTAAAAGCTGTCCACATACATCAAAAGCAGGCAGTGAAGCAACCGTAACCCAGCAGGCTAATACGTCTTGAGTGTGTGCTGCAATCATACAAGCTATTAGTGTCGCTGGGCCCTGCAAGGAAATCTATCCGGCGTGTCGGCGTTTAGCGGCACGTTAAACGTCCTTTTGGTTAACCTCAGATTACAGAGCACACGGGGCCAGTGATTGTTGGATCCCGGTTAGAGACAGCTGTGTTTATTAGCCAGCTAGACTCATGACAGCAGCAAGCGCTACAGTATGCTAATCTGCAGGGGATGGAGGCGGCGCGTGTTGTGTACCTTGGAGCCAAATGTGAGCCGTGCATTTGGTGAGATTTATGGAATCTCACAAGAAAGCAGAGTTTATCCTGGAAAGGTTAATTGGAAAATCAGTGTGGCTTTTTTTTTTAGATAGAAAGAGAGAGAATGCTTTGATTCTACCTTTTGTTCTCACTTTGTTCAATGTTCACTTTGTTCAATGTAATAGGGGTGAAATGATTTTATCCCCCTCGCTTGAAGGGAAGTACTGATCTCAGAGCATGTTAAGGGCCAAAGAATACAATCAGCACACTCCATGAAAAACATGACGGTGTTAATCACATCCGCAGCATCACCGGCATACAAATGACTTCCAGTGATATTCAGATTTATCCAATAATTGGATTTATGTTTGCTGAGGGAAGGAGGAAGGTTGTGCAAGAGCGGGCGTTTTTTATTCGGAGGCTCTCTCGGCCTCTCTGGACAGATCTTATCGGAGGAGCAGCCAGGTTCAGGACGCTAACGGGAGGCGGGCGGCGGAGGAGAGCAAGATGATTAATTATTAATGCCAGTCGGCGTCCTCCAGATATCATGTTAACTCTCTCCCTCTCTCGACATACTGCCGCAGGAGTAGGAACGCTTCAGCAGAGATAAGGGAATCTTTCAGGAAGGGCGATGCAGAGGACATGTCTGAAACACGCCACGGCGTACGCGTCTCGTCCAATGAGCTGCTCTTAATGCCCCGCGCTGTGTGCGCCGCTCCTGCGTCATTAAACAAGGCCTCAAAGGGAATGGATAAACAAAGGCCAGTGGGTGAAAACTTTTCATCAGTTCTGATCCGTTTCAAAGATTTCCAGAAGTCAGATCGCATCTCAGTTCAACATCATTACACTTCTGGGCAAAGCAGGCAAACCCCCCCCACCCCCACCCCACAAAAAACATCTCCAAAAGCCGCAGGTTCACTGAGCGTCGACTGGTTTGTGGTCATTTAATTAGAATGGTGTTTAAGAATACGAGCCCCTGAAGCACAATATCTACTGACACGATAAGGACTTCACAGCTGCATTCATTAGTTTTGTTTAGCCACTCTGGAAGAAGCACACACACATTTAAATACTAAACAATGACACGGATAAATGTGTTTGCAGACACATCCAGCCGACGTTCACTTGGAGTCATGTTTCTGGTGACGTGATGGATGGAGTGCAATTTACTTTCTCTCTACAGCTGTGATTTGGTGTCCACTAAATATCTGTCTCTTTGGCTGCTAAATGTTGAAAAGCTAACTTTGACGTTCGTTGGGCGGGCGGGCAGGTGGCACATAGTGGGTTTTTAGAGCTTTTTTTTTGCTGGAGACAGCTGCCTGCTGCATCTGGAAATGATGCGGATGACAGCGGGGGAGTGAACCAAAACAGCAAAAAAAAGAAATTGTGGGCAAAATCAAATTTGAATTCTTTCATTATTTCAGTAATATGCTTATATGTTGCATATTCTGAAATTAATTAATCATGCATGCAAATGGAGTATTCCCTCATAGGAATACTGTACAAAATGCACAGAGAAAGAAGGGGGATGTGTGGTTACACAGCAGCTGATTCCCTCTGAGGCCCATTTGTGGTTGAAATGTAATTTAATATCCGTTGATTTGCTGCTTTCAGATTTGTTTTGCAGCTTTCTGTGAGGCCTCCAATGCAAATATGTGGCTACATTTTTTACATAGACCAACAACCTCAAATTCTCAAGTTTAACCAGCACATACTTTGCCTTCAGCGACTCACAGTGGGGAGTCTCCACTTCATTCACTATGTAAACACATCAGCGCTGCTGGGAGATCACACAGGAGGCAGCATCACTGACGCGTAACCTTGGCTTTTCATTCAAATGACGTTTTCTTGTTATTATTTGTTTGGCTTTGACTGATTACTTGTTTTAATCGTCTCAATAAATGCAGAATATGTGATTGAAGACAAGTTTGAATTCCTCTTTTTCCTCCACTGGATTATTGTGCCTGACTCCCGGGCTGCTCAGACGGTCTTCTACTCGTTATTTTAATGACTCTCACCAGATGACCTTTTTCGACGTGGAGCGAGTCTCCCGAGCGACTCTCCATGCAAAGTAGATGACGGCGTCTGCTGGAGAGACTCGGCCCACCTGGGCCCTGCACTCTGCACTCTGCTGGAGTCAAAATATAGAACTCAAATATTAAACAAAATCAAGTCAAATATTGATACCTCTCACAAACAAAGTGTTAATTATGATGCCATCTGTGCGTCTCTGCCAGAGCCTGCTGTTACAGGCCTTTTTTTTTTTTCCTCTGCCGGAGTGCTGGAGCATCTTGAGTGTGTGTGTGTGTGTGTGTGTGTGTGTGTGTGTGTGTGTGTGTGTGTGTGTGTGTGTGTGGCGCTCAGAGGTTCGGGTTCGAGGTCAGATTAGCAGCCAGGTCTCTGCCCTTATATTTTGCACCTTCTTCTGGTGGTGCCAGAAGAATATTTTGCACGCTCTTCGCTGCTGCAGGCTAGGAATGCGCCTCTATGTTCGGGCATGTTTGCTGAATTGTGATTGTTGCACGTCATTCCTTTCACAACAGGAGACAAAATAAATTCAATTTGCCTCGTTAGACCTCACACGGGTGGAGCTTTAGGAAGGTATGTGAGGTCACGAGAGGTTAAGTCCAGTAAACGGTGTGTCCAGTGAGGGACGGTAAGGTAATTTACTCCAACACTCTACTTCTCCACACAGCTGTAGTGTACTTCTACTTCACCTCAATACTTTTTACTCCACTATACTAATATGTCAGCTATAGTTACTAGTTCCTTTACTTGGCTCCATGGATGGAAATCTATATCATCATTATCTTTATGTGCCTTCTGTACTTTTTACATATCCTTGATATACTATACTATACTATATCGGTGCATGTATGTACTATACCATGTATTTCTTACTAATATTTAATATTTGGTCACATGTGCTTGTCTATGCATCATGGGTATTTTAAGATGGCGCCTCTCTGTTCTTATCAGAAGTCTGAGGAAGAGCCTGGTGCTTAGAAACATAATCTAACCGGAGCTAGCTGGTGTGTGGATCGATCTGTTTTAATTCAGTAGATATGTCTTTGATGCTATCGGACACGTGATGTGCTCTTCTTTCTTATTGTTCACATCCTCATGTATATAAAGAAACCAGCTGTCACATTAATCATTGCATATATATTCCAGCTCCCTTTTATGTCCCTTCTGTTTTTATCTGTATGTATTTCTGTGTCTGTATATTTGTAGTTGTCGAGTCTAATTCCTTGTTTGTGTTGACACTTACTTGGCTTCTTCAGCTGATTCAGAAAGCCGGTTCAAAAAAAGTTTCTATTCTTTCAAGAGACTTTTTCCACCCTGAAAACTCTAAAGAAGATAATATCTGTTGAACGGTCCAGACTGAAATATCTCGACCACTATTGGATTGTCATGAAATTAGTTTCAGACATTTAAGCCCCCCTCGTGTAATGCGGGTGAACCTTAAACTTTCAATCTAGCCTCATCATCAGGTTTTAACTTCTGCTCACAGACCAACACACAATCCAAAAAACAATCCGACAAAATACAGTTACGCGTGTAAAAATGGAAGCAGACAGCTGGGACGTATCTGATAGCATCACTGTGGACTGTTTATTAAAAGCATACGATCAGATGTCTCGCATTGTTGCAGTTTAAACGAAGCAGTTCTTATTTTCGCCGAGCTGCAACATTAAACCGTAGCATAATAGTATGATAAGGTCCAATTCTAGTCTATGTGCAGAAGTAAGATTTTAAATGCAGGATAAACTTGTAATGGGGTATTTTTAGATTATCCTACTGCTCTTTTTACTCAAGTAAAGGATCTGAATACTTCTTCCGCCAGTGTCAAAAGAAAAAGTTATTGTGAGGCTAAACACTTCTGTGTGATGAGTAAAAAAAGAAGCTCTCGGACTTTAGCCGAGGTGACTCGTCAGATTTCATCTCCTACCACTCAGCAAACCAAACACGACCCGATCAAACAAATTCACATTTCAGTTTGTCACTCTTCATCTCGCTGCAGACTAATGCCACACGTCGGGCCTGGTGTGTCTGAACGGCCTGTTTTGACTATTCGGTGAGGCGTGCCTGGCGGGCTGACGTGAGGCCGGCATGTTGAGAGTTGACGCGGTTGGATGATCCCGACAGAAGGACACACTTTGCGAAAGTTGGGTCGAAAGACGTGCCTCCACATGAGAGACGGCGTGTGTTCTTTTTCCAACAGATGGCAGCGCTCCGGCGACTGGAGGGGGAAGACAGAGTGAGGGAAGGGTGG
>NW_022280069.1:1683060-1742730 GCF_004355925.1 Anarrhichthys ocellatus | reverse complement strand
GGGCAGTCTGTGTTTTTTCACTTTTCTCCTCTGGTCTTTATGACTTTTGCTTTTCATTTACGCCTCACCACTGCCTGGGGACAGAAACGTGGCAAACCTTGTTTTTATTTGTCTCGAGACGGTGGTGTGATACTGTATCTGCCAGCGCTTTAGAGCCATGTTGGCCCCGAGTTCCACTGTTGTTAAATGTGCAGCGATAAAAAAAAAAATCCCTCTGGTTCTCATTACTGCTTTGCGAAATCACTTCTTTAATTCCCAGTGTTTTGGAGGGCTGGGACGCTTTCTCTGCCCTTTTTTTCTTGTTTTTCTATATCCTATAGTGTTGAAATCAGCCCCGTGCTGTTTCCAATTGGTGGTTTATGTAGCGCCCTGCTGGTGTAGTCTCACACGACAATAAAAGTGAAGTATTTACTTTTGTTTAGAGATGCGAGGGCCAGGCCTCTCTTGCCGTCATCCTGCGTCAGTTTGAGGGGACAACTTCAGAATGAGAGCATCTGTTTCGGAGGGATAAACATCCTCGAAGCATCACGCAGTCGTTTTCTGAGTGTGGAACTTGTTCTCAGTGCGTAATTATTGTTTTCAACTTGTGGGTCTGTGTGTGAGTCATCATGGCTAAATGTGGTCCTGGTGTCACCTACTGTAGCGGAAACTATTATTTCTGCAGGCAGATTTTGTCATCGTGATGAGCATCTAAACCGAAGCAGTCACGGCGCTTTGCATCAAAATAAAAGCAGAGTTTGGCCCCGAGCAAGGGCCCCTGAGTTAGGGGGTTTAGAAGTGGGGAAGGCGCATTTGGCCCCCACACTTTACACCGTTTGGGTCTGATTGTGATTAGAAGAAGAAAACAAATTCATGAGAATTCATGAGCCTGCAGCCAATTTATCACCGACATGCCTTTGAGCCAATGGAGACTATTCTCTTAACCTCGAAATACACAAATACTCCATTACAAGTCCAAGTTCCCCCAAACAGGAGATATTACAGGGAATTTGATGAGCATGTAATTCAACAATTACAGCAAAGAACCAGAATCTCTGAAAGCTGTGAGATTCAAGGTTTTTCATTATTTTCTTATTCTGAGTGGGGAATTTTATTCTGTCTGACATTTCATTTTTCTTTTTCTCTCTGCCATTGTTCTGCTGACTGTCTTCTTGGCGCAAAGGAAACATTTATACTTTTCCACATGGATAATTAAATCAGACGCAAAACTTTATGGACATGTTTGCACTGTAATGTCATAAGAGCAATATCTTTTGTGAATCGAACGCTGAGTCGGGGGCAGATAGCGAAGGAAAGTGATGCGCAATCCATGATGCGACCAGCGGCCGCAATCTATTCCATCTGTGTGAGAGCGTGAAAGTTTGCAAAATCTGAGATACAGAATAAACTTAGATTATAATAAAACAGGAACATGTACAGTGTTTAATCAAATGATACAAAAATAAAAAATAAATCTAAAGCATAGAAATGAATTGTTGAGCACCAAAACTAGTCTCAATTTATCTCCACTTACTAGTTCTGGAGCTCTCAACCAGCTCTTCGGAGCTTTTAAAATCTCAGAAAAAGCGTGTAAGTGGACCTTGAATTGAGATTATTTAGTCACAAACTCACATTGGATGTTACAATACAGTTTGGATATCCCCAAAATGTGAGATGGGAAATGAACTTGTGAGGAATTTGTGATAAAATAATAAAAACCTTGTTCATTAAAATCCATTGAAATTGGAGATTTTGTGGATTTCCATGCTATCAGATGAGTCACAGCCAACTGTGGGAAATTAAGAAAAGTATTTTTACTCCAGGCATTAATTTAAATCAAATCAACTCATGCTGGAACTAAAGGATGTCTGCTTTGGCTGCGCTGTTGGCGGTGTTAAATATTTACATAGATGACTAACATAGATAAGATGTTACACTTTATTATGCAGACAAAACAAACACACCGAAGGTTCACTTGGATGTCAACTGAAAGATTTTGGCGGAGGCTTCCGTCCCCGTTGCCGTCTGCTGTTCAAACGGTGCCTTTGCTCTCCCTCCCACAGGTAACACATGTCAAAATGGCCTCATGCCCACCTTGATGCGCCCCACCCTGCCTGCCGTCCAGACCTCGCTGGGCATGAAGCATTTTCTCCCTTTTCCATTGGATACGCCCACAGCGGCGAGCCTCTTCACAGGATTCAACGCGGTGAGTCACGTCCTCAACTCATTTTGCGGGGTCACGAGATCTGCTCACAGGCTTTCAGATGCTGTTGGACCCCCCGCTGAGGTTTTGACTGTAGGAGATAAGACTGGTTCTGTTGTTCAGGATTCCACATCCTTATTTCTAATATCTGTCCCTAAAATATTCACATTTGGAGACTTTGTTTATCACTCAGAGCAGCTTTTAGAACCTCACTTGACCTCATTTGGTTCATGCATCTGCCATTTCTTTAAATGTATGTATCAAAAATGCTCTCTCTTAAAGTTACCTCATTGAAATGATGCTTTTTAAATGCTCTGAAAAATGTAAGGAATCTGTTGACACTGCACTTGAGAGAGTGGGAGAAATGTATGATTTTATTATGCAAACATTCATTCAATGTAAAGAAATCCCTCATCTCGTCTCTTTTCAGTATGTTTCTCTTGAAATCTTTTCTTTTAACGAAGCAAAAAAAACACGCTGAGGCACATACGTGGAAACTGTGATTACTGTCTCCAGACAGTTTGTATTCTCAACTCTGTCGTGGAGATTTATTGACAGCTCCGTCTTTAGGCTCTCACATCAAAACTCATTAACTGAAAGCAGATTATTTCTCTTTGAGGAATTTGGCTCTGGAGTACAATTCATCTCCTTGTTAACATTCACATCTGTTTTCATTTTACTCCTACACAGAAATAAAGATATATATATATATATCAGACATATTTTACCGTAGAAAATGCTGAAAGCCAGTTGGCATTTCTACTTGTCCAAAACATTACAGACGTGTGTTTAAAATGTGCAGTAAGTGCCGGAATGTCTCTTTGAAAACCTCTATTTCTCACAGTAACAGCTAAGACGGCCTTTTAGTGCATCTTCTGTGAGAAGTTCTGAGAGCAATGAAAGTTTGCAAAAAACGTGCTCCATGTTGCTCTAATGTCAGTTTTGAATACGATAGTCTTAACGGGTGTCACCTCCTCCTGAGATTGCAGTATGTCGTGCACAATCTGGAGAAAGCAAATGTTCCACTGCAGAACTGTTGCAAAGCAGTGCAAAGCAGCGCAAATCATTTGGCGACACTTTATTCGACTGGTCTGTGATTTCTGAAATAATTTACTTGTCATTTTCGAGACGTTTTTTCTGGGAGAACGATCAAATTTAGTGGAAAATAGAGACAATGTTCAACTGTTACACTTTAATGAACAAACACTTAAACAGCAGGTCAGCTGAACATGCAAAGATGTGCAATTTTTCACAACTAAAACTTAAATGAATATTTAAATTCAGCTCTTCTTGCACTGATATTCCTATTTTCTTCACAAAGTGCTACGTCACACAGTTATTTGACTGAAAGGTCCTTGAACGTTATTAGGAAAGTGATTACATTGAATAAACCTCAGAGTTCTTTCTCAGATCTTTTGTTAGAAAGAAACACTAACCTTCTAACTCTTCAAAGAGTGAAGCATACTACAAAGAATCAGTAGCGTGATGTCCCTGCTAATACTTAGTGTCGGATGGAAGGCTAACTTTCCCCCTCTACCTCAAGGTCCACTTACCGGCCTTTAAGCGTCACATGATAACCGGTGGTGGTATTTCTGGGGAAGATCTCAACCCGTCTCTGTTCTATGATTAGTCTGTTTTCAATCCTGTCTCATAGAATTCACATTTATATAGAAGTAATTATTTAATAACATAATGTTACTAATCAAAGTATCTGTCAAGACACATCGCAAAATGTTCAACAAATAAGGAAAATGTTCACCGACAACATGTATTTGTTTTCCCACAATATCAACTCTCGCAACACAATTAGAGCTGAAGCGATTGACGGAAACAATTATTTATATAATTGATTATGTTTCCCTTGTTCTGCTCAAATGTGAGGATTTGCTACATTTCTTTGTATCGTGCGGGAATAAACCGATTATCTTTGGGATTTTGGACTCTTTCAGTATTTTCTGACATTTTGCAGACCAAACCATTAATTGATTAAGTCAGCAGATTAATCGATAATAAAAAAGAATCATTAGTTGCAGCCATGAACACAATAATGAGACACTTCTGTTCTCTGCTGTGATTGGTGTTGGCTTTGTTGATATATTATTATAGCTTCACTGTTTATGTGTTGTGTTGATGTGGAGATTTAAAATAACTCTCTTAGAGCTCATTGTTTTCCTTAAACAGGGGTGTCACGTTTCAGAGACCAGCTCTTTAATCGACCATTTCTCCAGCATCAAGACCTGCTGTTAACATCTTACTATAAAGCAACGCTGGCAGCTGGCTACTACACGGACCTTATTGGATTTGCAATCGGTAAGGCGCTGCCTTTTTAAATGGAGCACTCGCCCGACGTGCACTTTACTGTTGCAGGACTCATGTGTACACTGGTATGGATCTATTGATCTTCTTTTTTAGAAAGTAGAAAGTAATTATGAGGAAGTGTGTGGCCTCGCGCAGCTCGAATCAGTCAGGTCATCAAAAATATATGATGACTGAAGGAAAAAAAAGAAAAACCCTGACAGATGAAAGTCTAAAGTGTCGTCTTTTGAATTACAAGGACAACGCAATTTAAAATCGTCTGGAATCAGAGGTTGAAATATGGTGCACAGCTGGATAAGAGTGAAAAAAAGAAACATATGAAGGATCAAAAAAAAGAAGACATGGAGAAAAGCCCGGATAACGCAGAGGGAGGCTGATTGTTTCATGAGAAAGTTTACTAATACCGCGTCCCGTTTCTTGTCCTGTCTAATCTGTATTTAACTGACTTGTCTGCAGATAGTGAGTAATACACTGGGAAGCCTCCAAGTGTTTGAAAGCTGATACTCGATTAACACAAAATAATCCCCCTTCGCTCTGTGTCTCACAAACACGTTCTCTCTTCTCTCGCTGCCTCTTTCCCTTTTTATTCCCTCAAACTTTCCTCCATATCCTGATTTCCTTCATCACCAGCAGAGCTGTAATGATATGCAAAGCTTGACGAGGAGGAGTTCACACACTTCTTCTGTTCTTCTTTCGACAACAGTGTAAGTTTTGGTTTCAAGGGTGCAACACATGCAGCCTGTCTGCCAAGCGTGGAGGTCTGATCGGGTTCCTTCATGTGTCACACAGACGGTGGCTTCCAGGGTGGGAAAGGTTCCTTAACACGTCTTAGAAACAGTGCTGGAAGTGATGAAACGTCAAATCAGCGCCACAGAGGGAAAGTCCTGGATTTAAATATTGTTAGCTGAGTAGAAGTTTCAAAAACCTGGCAGCAAATTGTACTTAAAGTAGCAACGGAGAAGTATTTTGTTTTGATTCATCGTTATGAAGTAAAGGTTGATTAGACAATGAACAGTGACACTAATAGGGTTTAGATCAGTTCCCTGTAAGCTTCACTTTCACTTTGTATTTCTGTCACCGGGTCTCGATCTCCTGGGAAAATGAAGCTCCATTTACAGCACAAAGGAAGCGGATAGCGCTCCAGTTTTAAATAGCACCTACACTTACGACGGTAATAAAATAATAATACAAAGGCAAACTATTCATTTATTTATTGTCAACAGCAGCACATTCCAGCTTATGTTTTTTACCTTTCATGGTAAAAGCCCTCGACATTTTCACTGCATCGCTGCTTGCCAGAGAGACTCAACGAAATGGCGTATAACTCAACCTAACAGCTGACAGTAGCTATCCCCAGGTAGAGGAAATGGCAGACAGTGGAACAACTGGAGTGCTCTTATCGTTAATTGTAGAAAAGAGAAAAAAAGAGTTAATAGTTATTAAGCTACTTAGATTAGTAAGTAAGAAAACCTGCTACTTATTAATACTACCAGGTGTTTGGCTCCACCTTTATCATCGCTCTAAGAACTGGGTTTCTAATTCACATCGGGATTCCTACGGTTGTTTCTTTGGACGGTAGCTCGGCTGCGGTGTTGTGTTGTTGGTAGTTGCAATAAGGCTCTGAGGAAAGCTACAACTCATCCGGTTGCCTTTGCGACAGCGACGCCGACAACAATACCTGCTTGGAAACGCTGGCTGCCTGTTGCCAAAGTATCTGAAGTACTTTCTCAGTACTTTCTCAGAAAGAGGACGAATAGAGAAATAAGAGAAGAAGGCGATCGGGGTAAAATGGAGGACAGGTTGAGGGAAGTAGGAAAGGAAAGTAACGAGAGAAGAGAAGAAATAAGAAAAAAACATCACAGGATAAAAAGACAGAAAAATAGAGATATTATATGTTTTTTTAAATATAAAATATGGAGTAAATGAAGCAGTAAAAAGTATAAAGCTGTACAAATGTAAATAGTAATATATTTTCTTAAATAACTTTCTTTGCTTTAACTAAAATGTTGCTTTCTGCCGCCACATACGGGCAATACGGCTTCAGTCAAGCAGTTCATTAGAAGATGCGGATCTCTGATTATGAATCGTGCACAGAAACCGAGCAGCTGTTTCGATTCCACCATGCTTCACCGGCGGGATGATATTGTGCAGGTGATGAGTGGCGCCCTGTTAGAATTGAGGTCAAACAGTTCAATCTTGTTTTCCCGACCAGAGAATCTCGTTTGTCACAGTCTGAGAGTCCTTTAGGTGCCTTCGTGTCTTTCACCGAGGAGAGGCCACTCTGCCTCAATGTCCAAAATCCAAATTATATCCACATACATATCTCACATTATATTGTCCATGGCCTCACAATGTTCCCTATCTGTTGAACCACATTCATAATTTAGGATTTATTTTGCATCAATTCTTTTTGTATTTGTAATTAGTTGCCTTGCCGGCTCTGGAACAAACAGATATTCACATCTTCTTATTTAATCTATTCACAGTCTGTCAAGTGAACTTCTGGACAGTTCACTATACCGTGGTGTATTAAAAAAAAATGCAACATCAAATTAAATTGCGGAGAATTGAATTTATATTTCCAACCTAGTTAGACCCGTCAGAGTCGGGGGCCTTGTTCCAATTCTTAGCAGCACCTCTGCTTGTCCTGTCGATGAACACATCAGTGACTAATCTATATTAGATTAATTAGAAAGTATTTCAGTGTTTGCTTTGTTTCACTTTGGGGCCACAATTTGGATTCAGAGCATCTAAAATGAAAAAGATGAACATCGTGTCACAATGAAATCCTTCCACTGATGTGAAATTACGGAACTTCATCCTTGAAATTGTACCAGCTAAATCATTTTGACACACCTGTTGACCTAAACATACTGTGTGTGTTGCTGTTCACCTGCAATGAAATTTGGAAGAAGCCAGTTCAGAGTGAAAAAAACAGAAAGTGAGCTTTGCAGAACTTTTGGGATTGCTCTGTAAACTTTCAATTGATTCAATCATGGAAGAGTTATTGAACTTGCCACCTTGAAAGAAATGGCGCAAACAGGAGAAGAAAACAGGGATGGTAAAGGGGGGGGGGCAGCTCAACAGCAACGGGTGAGTTTTGGTGTGTAATGAAAGAGAAAAGTGTGAAAAGGAGTTTTCAGTGTGGAGTCGGTGTATGTGTGTTTGGCTTGTCTTTCTTTGGCCCTGGAAATAAGATCTATCTTGCCTGGAGCTTACATTTGTCTTGGAGAAACAATACAAACTCCATTTCCCCCTGTAGAGTAATCAGGATTGTGATTTATCGATTCTGCGCGCAGATCTGCACGCTGGGAAATTGCTTTGTAGTCCTGCAGCAGCAGGGACACACGGGCCTCCGTCTGCACCCACGACAGCATCAGAGTCCATTTCAATGTGTACACACCCGCGCTACGTCAACGTTAGCATCAGCGGCTGTAATGGAAATGTGCACTTTGACAAATCACAAACAGTAACACAGTGAAGTGAGTGGAATTCTTTTGTGTGTTCAGGGTTCTGGAAGTAAAAATCCCATTTTTTTCTTTTTCGAAGTCTTAGTGTTATGGGACAGTTGCTCTTCCATAAATAACATTACCGGTTTATTTCTGATTTATATTCTGCAGGTTTTGATGTCGTGCTCATTGGTTGGTCGGTTGGTTAGTTGGTTGGTTGGAGTATTTCGCACACTGCTTACGGTTCAAAAATAACCTGTTGGTGAGTTCAACGGCAAAAAAAAAACACCAGCATGAAATGTAAAGCTCTCTATAGCAACAGAAGCAGAGGCTCATCTGTAGCCGACCAGCCCTTTACCCAGCAGCCATTCTGACATGTCATTGAAGGGTAAACACGGGTGTAATTAATAACATTAACTATGGCCCGGTTCCATTTAGTTGGGTCAGGGCCCTGGTATTGTGCATGCTGCCTCACTGGAATGGTGCCGACACACTAACTAGAACGGGGCCATCGTTCATTTTATCGTCTACACGTGTTTATTTATCTTACAATAAGACAAATTTCTCACAATATAGTACCTTCCAATCTAAACCTTTGTATTGGTACATTATCGAGGGGACTCCTATTCTATTTCGTTAGATATCACAAAAAGAAAATCTTCAAAAAGGGATTCAGGATGGTAAAACTACTTCCAGAACCGGCAGCCCCCCCCCCCCCATGAGCTTTATCCTCTTCATTTCTTCATAGTTGACTTCCAAATGACGAATGATTGCTCAAATCCTCCTCTGTATGAAGATAAAATGGAGAGAACAAAGGGTGAGTCGGGCTGTTTTGCAGACTCTTATTTGATTTACACGTGTCCCATAAACATCTAATGGACTCAATAAATTGTATTCCTGGGGGAAAGCGTGCAAGCCCGCAAAAAACGGCGGGGAATGATCAAAGCCGGAGAGCGAGCGGGGACCACCAGCGTGCCAGCCGCCTTCCCTCCAGCGAGTCACACCTGCTGCGGTGGAGCAGAGTGCGCGGCACAGCGGTCCTTATCATTTAGCTCGGGCTCGGGGGCTTTTTAACCCCCTGAACTGAATGGAAGCTTTATGTTGGTGGAGCTTGTCTCGATGTGTTCTCCCACGATAATATTTCACTCTCTCTGGATAGCTGCCAGCTCACCGCTCTCTCCGTCTCCGGTGGAATGCAGAGATAATAGTGGGGAGCTCAAGATGATTTTTTATGGAGGTGCTTAGCGCCAGCTTCCCAGGCGAAGCTGAGCCGATGTAGCTGTAGTCCAGTGTCTCCTCCTTGTCTTAAGTGACCTACTGGCACTGTGCTCGGGCTAACAACTCTCAAAGCTCCTCTGGGTGTTTGAATCCTGTGAAATGTCAGCCACAGTGTGATAACCGATGAACACAGGGGTGTGAGTCGGACAGCGGGGATGTGTATTTGTTTCCCTCCAGTGTTTCAGGGCACACTCTCTCCGCACATCAGAGGCTTGGATGTGGGAGAGGAATGGGGGACTGAAGCAATCTGTTTTTGCTTATTTGATGGCAGTGCTGTGTGCTTGGGGTTCTTTTGAAGTGATAAGAAAAATATGTCAGCTTTAAATGCCCATCTGGTCATCTTAAAACAGGGAACGATACTCAATTTGAGAAATTCAAGAAGGTATGTTGCAGTTTAAGGCTATAGTCCACCCCCCTAAACCACCCACTATTATATCAGATGTATCTGTTTTGTTACAAACTTGCTATGTATGGATTTCATACCAAACACCAGAGTTACAGATAAAGAAAGCACGGGAGAACTTTCTGAAACAGCTCCAGAAGTGAAAGTAGAAGGTTTTGCATGGTTCACATCTATGAGAATCTGAGGCTCACCCATTGACCCTTTGCTAAGTCCCGCCCCTTGAACAGGCTTTGGCTTCTATCTTCATCTTTTCAACCTGTTTTCAATCAGTTTGACATCCTGGATACGTCCTTCAAACGCACATTGTAGACCCTTCTGTTTGCTTCTCTAAGACATCGCTTTTTTCTTTTTTTCCAAAAGTTAGATCACATTTATTCAGTTAGTGACAGTGTGGGCTCCATGGTACCGTAGCTCTGACAGCTTGACTAAGTAGCAGCAGGGGCCGGAGCTCAGTGAAGGATCAATTGATTCACAAGATTATAAAAAAACATACTTCTGCTGCACAGATTTTTGTATTATTTCCCAGTATTTCTAATCTTTTTTCTGTATTATTCCTAAAAATGGTGTTATGTCTTCAAGCCTCTGAAAATATTTTAATTGAAAACAAACGTCTGATACAATCTGTGAGTTCAACATGGCTCGGGTCACAAGCCAAAAAGGTTTGTCAACTATTGTCATAGATGACAATGGGATAGTAGGGCTGGGACGAATTTGGAAGTTTCAATTTCACAAGTTTAAAGGAAGAGCAGTGGCTTCATATTATAATCTTCTTCTTCTGTCTCACTGGAGGCAGGAGTCTGATCCGATGCTCTGCCAGAGAAGCAGCGGTTTGTCTTTTCCCATTGAGGTTTAACTCGAGCGGAAATTGTTTCTGCCTTCAGGAATTGTTTATATCAATGAAACTACAGTATAACAATCTGCACATTGCAAACATATGAAATCCGAGTACTATTACCCTTAAAAACAGCTGTGTGGGAGTGTCCCAGCATGCTCCATCTCTGACATCCATCCCTCAGTAATCTCCTCCACTGTGTGTGCGTGCGTTAGCGTTGGCCTCACGCTGTACCATGTTTCACCGTCTAAACAGAACCAGCTGGAGCGCGAGTGCGAGAAGTTTTGCACCTGCAACACTATTTTTCCCATACACACCAGTCCCGGAGGGAGAATACAACGGTGTCTTTTTGCACGGAGACTAGGTTGACCCGGGGATTCACAGGAATGACAGACTCTGCAGATTGAATCAATGTGTTGATGAGACAGCCCGCGGCGGACACAGTCATATGAGGTCTTCAGACACACCCTGTTTGGCTTCAGTGATACTTCCCCTCTGTAAAGCTTTCTCAAATGTATTTCTCTCATGAGCAGTGTTTTTCTCTTCGTGAGCTTACAAAAATGTGTCCCCCGTGTGCCCAGAGAACTCAAACAAGGGTCAACTGTAAATTATTTCTGCCGCAAAGCCCACATAAGAAGGTGGCAGCCTCCTTGGAAGTGAAGAAACTGGGCAGAAAGTCAGTGGTTTTTGAATTCTTTGCTTTGCCTGGGAGAATCCATGTGCAATAAAATGCAATAACTGCCATTGTGTTGCACTTTAAGGAGAGCACAAAACCATTAAGGAACCCCCCTCAAATTCAGCCAAAGAGTGCAAGTGCTATGCAAGTGTAAACATGTTTAACTGAATACATGAGAAGCAGGGAGTGTTGATGTGGAGCACGCCTGCTCAGCAAGCTTTTCCAAAGTGAAGTTAAAGAACAGCAACATCAATGAAAGCAGGCTTAGAAACTTGACGTCCCGCAGGGCCCTGTGAGGAAAGTTGCAGGGAGTACGACGCGCACGTTGCATTGTTAAGATCCAGTGTTTGCAGGTGGCTCATGCATTTTTCTATCCAAGGGCATTGATTTTGGAAATCCAATAGATGGCCACACTCCTCGGGCTCCTCTCTCATTACCAGAGCATCAGCCTTGTTTGATATTCATGGTGGACTATTATGAGAAGATAAATCGTTTAATCTTAGTTTTTATTGAACCCTGTCATGAGTGGGACACTCTCCTCCCTCCTGTGGGTGTAGCTGAAGCACTCTGATAGAATGATGGATTAGAAATTAGCCTGTGAGGGAATTTAGCAAAAACACGATCGAAGTCCACCCTCTTGAGTTTCACTGCATGCATGGTGATTCATTTGCAAAAAGACTTTCAATGTCCTGACATTGCACTATTCCAGAACTTATTATGGCATATGTTATAAGACAAATACATTATTATTTGAAGCACATGTACTTTATCAAAAACAAAATATTACCCGTCTGTAATAACTATATTTTTTCTTCATGCAGATGGTTTTTCAGTGGTCTTTGTTTTGCCGTCATGTTTAACACTGTTGCTGTTTTTGTCACTGACTGTCAGAGAGATTAAATGTCAATCAAACAATGACTGTAACAGCTTTTTACTGTTTTTTTCTGTTAATGTTTGGGTTTCTGTAGATGGCAATTTAGCCTTTTTCTGTACAGATACAATCTCAGGGATGCATACTGACCGTATGCAGCATTTCAGTTTGCTTTTACTTCTTCCCATTAGCTGTCATCGCTCCTCAATCCACACATTTACAGATGACACAGCTGTGTTTCTTTGTAATAGGCCGTCACCGGGGTCGGGGGAATTACTTTAAACATGTACTCCATTACAATTACTATAATCAACCAATCATTAACCTAATCCAAAATTAATCCTATTAAAGTAACTTGACTTTAACTTAAATTACATAAATTACTTTGCATTACTTTTGGATTTAACACCAATATGCAAATAAAGACAACTAAATAAATGAGTACTTATGCATGTATTCGTCTGTCTCTGGCTGTAACATAACCAATGTTAAACCTATTTAAGTGTGAGCTACATCTTTGTTAAGCATGCACACTTTGCATGCATTTTAACAGCTGGAGGGCATAACTTGCACTGTACAGTGATGTTGTACAGTCCAAAGCATTTTTTTCCACTAATGTTCGAGAACCTTTTTTTGATCCTTGATGATTTAGGATGGCAGATGTAAAAGCTTTATTTTTTTGGACGAGCAATACTGATTTACCACAAATAGACCTTTAGTTAGATCAAATTACAATGGATGATTAGTTTAAACAGTCTATGTGGAAGCATCGCAGCCAGTTGGAACTCTATGCTGGTGCTTTATTGGGAGGACCTGGTGCAGGAGGAGGGCTACGGTGTTACATTGTTATCTTTTATCTCAGCTGGACGGGGGACAGACAGTGTGCCTGCCAAATGCCTTGAGGGGGCTCTCCCAGTTCAATATTTCATCCTGATAGGGCCCAGTGGTGTGAGAGGGGTCAGCGCAGCGGTGAAGAGCAATGGGAAAATCTGGAGGGAACATTCATACTCGGTGAAAAACACTGCATCTGCGTGAGACAAGTGCAAAGGGAGCAGAGGAAGGAAAAAAAGGAAGTGCAGACAAAAAAAGGTCAGGGTTACAGAAAAATGGGGAGAAGAAATGGAAAAAGAGCGAACGAACAAGAAGTGGTGTCTGGAGCCAGCCTGGTCTCTTGAAATTACGTTCCAATACAACAAAACTGCATCGTCAATTATGTTTGGAGGGAAGCATTTCTCCCGGATAACGTTTGTCCCATAATACGTTTCTAATGAAAGTGTGAGAAGTCCATATTGGTTTTGGTGGATGGGAAGGTCAAACAAGCACAGGACTTTTACGCAGGAGACAAACATTTGCATCCCAAGTGAAACGAAATTAAATGTTCACTTATTCAAATTTATGTCCGTAACTAAAATAGTGTGTAACATACTTATTTTAAGCCAAACCATGATGTTTTACTAAATCCAACAAAGTGGTTCTGTTTCCTACACAAGAAAGACATTGAAAGCAAATAAAGTGCAATGTTCAACCTTCCCTACATTAAAACATTTGGCCCATGCAGCATCTCTTTTTATTTATGCGTCTCTTCACCTTCATTTAGCAATTTTATTCCTTAATTGCCATCACTAAGCAACCTTGCTCCGTAAAAAAACAATGCGATGTGTTCATACGATGTATTTTCCATTGTTCCTGCTCCTCATCATTCTGTCTTAACTAATTGGACTTAAATAATAAGCAGACACTCTACATTTGAGCAAAAAGCTCAACACACTGACCTGTTTGATGTACAAGAGGGACATCAAGTTATCAAGTGGAAATAAGACTTTTCCCCCAAAGTTTGAGGAAAATTGAATCGATCTGTAGTAACTCAGTTAAAACCGAGTGTTCAAAGACAGAAAGCAGATTACATGAATTTCATTCAAACCACAGACGGTGTGAGTTTTCCCATCCAGTGAAGCACTCAACAATGAAATCCTATCTGTCAGCCTTCTCCTCCATGTGTGACGTGTGTCTGTCAGAGTCATTGCACCTAAAGCTGCACATAATTGCACACTTTAGAATACAATTTCCGAATAGATATAACAGGCTCTGAGCTAATTCTTCATTTCGTTCATACATTTCATCCGTTCGTCCATCTTTCAAATAGGTGGCACTTAGCCACCTGTTCCTACTTGTACGGTCTGGAGCCCTGAAACTGAGAAAACGTAGTAAAATAATTGTCAGTTGGTAACAAAAAAGCTTCTTATTGTTTACTTTTACAGCTGATCAATTAATAAGATAAAAACTAAAACTTGAACTCCTACAATTACAAGGTCTTGGCACAGATTTAATCATTCATATATTTTCCTCTTGCAATATTTACTTTTCCTTACCACGTTTCCAGTTGTGCAAATATAATCTAATATATCTGAGAACATCACAAACTGACTTTATTGATTTAACGCAGAAACCTCACCGCTGGACTCATCGCTGCATTTTCTACCTGATAAATTCTCTGGCTCAATATTCTGGTGATCACCCCCCTCTCACCTTCCTCCTGTCTCGAAAAGTTCTGTGTTTTTGTACGAAACACCTGAAAGATCTCGTTCATTATAAGCCAATGAAATCCCCCCCTCGGATTTGACTTGCTAATTCCTGACGTCCTTCCCGTGTGGCAACAATCTGATGATGAACTAACGGACTGGGCCAGGCGGCGGAGGTAATTGGGAGACACATAGAGGGGAGGATTACATTCGACAGGTCATTCATCCCACTTTGGTTAATAGTAAGCGGGGCTGGCGGCCGTGAATAGAGCATTTAGACCTCACCAGCGGAGCCCTCATTGACCAGTCGTTCTCTCTCTCTATGTGTATTTTAATAGATATGAATGTATATGTTGCTATTACAGAGTCGATTCCTCAGTACCTACGGAGCGTGTGAAGAGAACACCCAGTATAAACACTAGGCGCCTCAGTCATATACATGCATCATGTATAGCCCACATTGTATATAATGGATCAAAACACAGGTGTCTGTTGGGCAGGTACAGTATGTGCTATCCAGCGGCTCTGCACCTTTGAAAGACATCATTGTAAAGCCTCCAAAACTGCCAGCGCTGCAAATAAATTCCCTATCATTTAAAATGTGTATGTGCCGCCGGTTTGGCTTTTGTCTAGGCCCCTTATTTATTGTTTTATTTTTTTAAATGCGATATTTAAATAGCTTTTAAAATGTGAATATTGGAAACATTCTGATTAAGCAGCTGATTTGCTATTTTATATCCCTTGAAGCACATTGAGAGCCGTCTTTTCTGTAAACTTTCTGAACGGTGCCTTATTGCAGCGAGAACACAAAATATTTTGGACGTATGTGGACTTTAAGATCTCGGTGAAATACAGTTTCAGCAGTGTTCAGCAAACTAAGGCAACGGGAGTAGAATCTAGTACTAACTAGTCTGGCTGCTCAAGCAGGCAGCAACAGCTGGCGTGGATAGTTGAAGTGTGAGAATTTGACACCGGGGGAAGCGGTTCACGCTCCGTCTCCTACCAACAGTCAACAGTTGCTTTTAACCTTGACATCTTTCCCTAATTTTAGGCTGCTCGCACACCTGCAGTTTGGTTCGTTTGGTCTTGACCCAGAAAAAAAAATAATACATTGTTTACTTTTAGTTCGTGTTCACACTGACATGAAGTCGTACCACAGACTGTATACAACAGGTGGACATCGTGGTTACGTCACCCATTGGTTTGTGCAAACTTTGAGTTTGGCATTTGGGCCTTCGCTCATCTTGAAGAGACTTGGAACTAGAGATTGAGACCATAAACTGAGGTAATAAATCAAGTGAGAAGTAGAGTCATTTTCTCAAAGACTTCTATACAATCAGACTTCTTTTTACAACCAGAGTTGTCAAGATACGGCAGCTTAGTCAGTGGCTCTACATTACGGTGACCAGACGTCCTGGTTTGTCCAGCACTGACCCGGTTTCAAGCTGGGTGTCCGGAGTCCCGACAACTATCCCTAAAACACTCAAATGTTCCATGTTTTCAACAGTCACTACGCTGAGGTGTGCTGTCACGACGAAGAGGAAGTCGGTCTTTTCTAAAGGGCTTACTCCTCCAAGATATTCTGATCTGTAATTTGTTTGACCACATAAATTATGTATACACACTCACATGCATAATGAAAGGGTTTGAGTTATAGGCCACTGTTGATGGAAAACCAACATTGTGTGTGTTGCTTGATGACTAACCAAACAGAGACTGGTTTCACTGCTTTACTGATGTAGAACAAACCATGATAGCATCAATAATGAACTATTTAGAGATATGATGCCTTAGTGAAAAGCAGGTTGTGTCATATGTCGCTGTAAAAAGCAAATATCGTGCTTTTACAAACTCGCATCACGTAATAGAGTAATGCAGTAAATATGTGACTTACTGCTCCTTCAAAGACATTTTAATCTCCTCAGAAAGCGCTCAGGCAGCCGAATTAAACCAAAATGTCACGTCATTGATTATTTGATCCTTTGTTGTGTATTTTAATGCCAGCTTGTTTGTGTGACACTAACTCCTTCTGTCACACACGAACCGATATCAGGGACGGCTGGCATATACGAAGCCTCGCGAGACCAAGACTGACAGCGCTCAGTGTGTGTTTCTGTCCCTTTTATCAGGCATCAGTCGTACGAGTCGGCCCGTCTCGACCGCCGTCTCAGCTCATCACTGTCTTGTCCTGTCACATTATCCGGCAGCGGTGAGTGGGGGAGCGTCAGCGGCGGCGTCTGTGCTGAACTTTGAGACGGACAGGCCTTCTGTGGACTGTCAGATGGTATCCGGTAAATGACCTGCTTACTCTGCCTCGCTGTTGACACGCTGCCGACGTCTCCTCTGACGAAGACACATCAGTGCGCATCAAAGACAGACAGAAGAATGGAAGGCGACAGCCACAGACACGAGATCAAAGTGAAAGGAAAAAACGGGTTAATTTACATGTCCTGAATCTTGATAAGGTTTTCTCAGAAGGCCAGCGATTACAATTAACCATTCAAATGTCATAGTTTTTATTTATCTGCAAGCTTTAAAATTAAATCAAATTTGTTCCAAATTTTGTGACGTAGAGACGCTGTATACAAGTCTGGTAGCGGTAGCGACCTGTCAACCACAGTTGAGGGGTTTTCTACCATAAACAGTAACACCAGATCATTTTTTAAAGTTTGTTTCAATATCATCCCCTGCTTTATGGTCTCTTTGACTCTTAATTGATCATAATGTACTAAATGAACATCATGCTGTATTGAAGAAGACTTGAAACTAGAGATTGAGAACATAAACTCATGTTTACAATGTTTACTGAGGTAATAAATCAAGAGAGAAGTAGAGTCATTTTCTCATAGACTTCTATACAGCCAGAGGAGTCGCCCCCTGGTGGTCATTAGAGAGAATGCTAGTTTTATGACACACATTGGCTTCAGTCAGCAGAACCGGAGGTTGCTGCCAGGTTAAAAAAGGGAAATTGTAGATTTTAAAATGTGAAAAAAAAGCAAAATAAATCTGCATTCGACAACTTTATAAACTAATCCAAACATACTGGCTGTGCCCTTGACTCCGTGTTTAAACCCTCCGTGTTTACCTACAATTGCTTTATCGACAATGTCAAGGATGTTTATGTGAGTGCACGACCTGTTCAGAGACACTACAAACATCTCTATTTCTTTAATTGCAGCTTGGCTGCGTTCACCTTCTGCTCTCTGATCGTCTGCGTCGGCTCTACGGTTACCTCAGCCTCAGGCAAGAAGCTGTTTTCTAGGCAGACAGCTCATCAGGATGATTGACAAGTCTTAGTGCTGCTGGAACTCAACCAACTGAGGAAAAAAAATTGCATATTAGCGCTTAAGGAAGTGATTTTGAAAGATGACATTGAGTTCACTGTGCACCGCAGGCTTCAAAATCGGACATGTGTGATGTGCTTTGGCGTGCGTGGGTTGGCTATTGCTGTGCGTGTTTGCGCGTGCGTTAACATGTGTGTCGCAGTACATTTGCTCCGGCGACATTTCCGTCCCTGGCGGGCGTGGCCCATGTGGAGTGTGTGGCTCAGTGGGTGGCTGATGGGAGTAGGAGCTCGGGGAATAACATGTCCCTGGCACCGCAGCTGCTCTCTGCAGACGAGGCCCCGAACACATCGTGTTTCAGTGCGGGGAGGGAACGAAATGGGGGGATTTCTTAAAAAGGATACATGGAAAAGATGCCCAGGGGGAGGTAGAATTTCAGCGGTGAATTGTGGGTAAATTAACCGCCAAGAATAGCGCAGTGGGATGTATTCAGACCGAGAACATTCAACTTCGACTTTATACCTGGTGATTAATGATATATCCACGCACTTAAGTCTGTCCTGATGATTTTGCAGGATCGTGCCATGTTCTGTGGCCTCATCACCACAGATTCATTTCACAGCATCTGCACCAGATTGACGGAGAAATAACATGTTTCTAGCCCAGTGCGTGTTTCAAGTAAGAGGTCATCCGCTCTCTCGTGGCCCAGATGTTTTTAACTGGCGTAAGCTCTCCCAGAGCTCAGGTCCCAGTTTCCCAGCAGGCTGCAGTGCGTCTGGTTCTCTGCTGTAGTGTGTTTCCCCCTCTGCCAGCGAGCCTCGCCAACTCAATGTGTCATCCTCTTCTCCCTTCCCAAAGACTTGGGTGAGATTTACAGTACAAAGGTAGAGTGTTGCATAACTCTTTCTTTTCTCTCCAATTTAGCAACAAAGTGTGTCAGGGCACAGGCAGAGGAGAGTCCTTTGCTCCAATGTAATGCAGACTTTACAGTGTTTTCCTGGTGAAAAGCTGCACATGTCACTGTGTATTATTTGCTTCTACCTCGTTGACTTTGGCTACACATCTAGTGCAGCATGTTTCATAATGCTGATTGTGCATAGCAGAGCAATCAACAACACTTCGTTGATATTGAAGTGATGTAAACTCTGGTGTCTAATAGCAGCCGGTCACCGAGTTTTGTTCATGACATCAGCTAAATGCTCTTCTGTATAAATATAAATGTTTCATTTTCAGAGATATTTTCTGTAAATTTATTCTCCATTAAAAGCAGATGATGTATCCCAATTTTTTTCCCAACTGTTGAGTAGCTGTGTATTATATCATTCTGCCTTCGAGTGCTGCTGAAGCCCTAAAAGCTTTTATTGTCTCTCGG
Source organism: Anarrhichthys ocellatus (assembly GCF_004355925.1). NCBI lineage: Eukaryota > Metazoa > Chordata > Actinopteri > Perciformes > Anarhichadidae > Anarrhichthys > Anarrhichthys ocellatus. The sequence goes on along the minus strand of NW_022280069.1, from coordinate 1,723,548 downwards.
CATTCATGAGCTATACAATTCAGAATAACTGCAAGTTTTCACTCAAGTGTAACCATTTTTAACATAACAGGGCTTTGACCTGGCCACAGTTTGCTTGAATGAATTTATGCTGTCTCTGAATTTCATTTTTCAATACATCTAAATGTACCTTAAGAGCAAAACTGAGGGCTTGTTTCTGCCTTAATGCTGCATTGGTTTCTTTGGCCACGTACGACAGTGGAACATGCTGTAAACTCAATTTATTGTATCCTTATAAAACTAATATGATGAATGAGTTTGCTAAACAATAGATTACACATTCAGCAGACATGGTGCATTCATTTGGATTTGTGTTTCCAGTGAACTGATAAATGTTAAGCCCAATATGTATTCTACTTTTTTGCTCTGTTTTGGTCTCCACCAACAATTAAATTACACTTTTTGGCTGTAAACACTGTGTGTTTAGCTTACGACTACTTAAAGAATGAGTCAGCTGAAAGCACACTTTAAACCACATATAGTCTCCCTGCAGACCAACACCTTGTTATTCCAGTCCAGTCTCATTCCCATGGGGTCAAATAACTACGTTTTGTCTCATACCGACACACAAAATGCTCTAAGTGTCTGATGACATACAATAAAACCCCAAAAGGCAGAGTATGGATGGGACAAACAAACACAGGACAGTTTGTGTTCCATGTGAAACCAACAACTTGACAACCTTTCACTTTTTACTTGACAAACGTATTTTAAACTCAAACCATGATCTTGTTTTCCTAAACCTTACAAAATGTTTTTTGTTTCCCCAAACGCAAGAGTTGTTGTTTGAATTCACAACAGTAACCACGTGTTTACTGCGACTGTATTGGAGCATCACAGTTTGACTCAGTGCGTTAGAAAGTGACACCATGGATCTCGACCAAGCGTGAGTATGTGACGAGTTGAGATTTTCCCCACTTTGTGGGGACATATCCTATCAGAAATATAGATTTGCTGTAGAGCTGAAACATTACATAACAGTCATTGAGCAGACACAGTTATTATCCATTTACAATTCAGATTCTATCACATTTCTACACCATAGGCACAGCTACGGGAGCAATTTTGGGGTTAAGTGTCAAGTTGCTCAAGGACATGACATCGACATGCGACTAGCAGAGCCGGGGATCGAACCACCGATCCTCTGATTGAAGGATGGCCCTGCGCTCCACTTAGTCACAGTCGCCACTCCTCAGAAAACATTTTATGTTGAGTGCCACAGTGGATCATAAGTGTCTGAAAACACCCACCAAGGACTACTTTGTGACGCTGACTTTTGTCTGTGACCATAAGCACTGCCAGCGATTCATGCGAGACTCCCTCACTTCGCTGACAGCTCAATTGCTGTAATTGTTTCGCTGTAAGAGGAACATTTAATTGTTGGAGCACGATTTTAAAAACATGTATAAAACCAAGTGTTTTCATTTTGACAGAAATTGACCGGATCCAATCTGTGAAAGTGGAACCATTCAAAAATATTACAGTTACAGTTCACTCTCTGCGAAACGTGGGACATAAAAACAGAAAGTGATTAAAAACAGGACGAAAAATATGCTTTATTATGCACTACAGACTTCACTGCTCAGTGAAAAATCACTAATGAGCAACTATTTTATTGCGTTTTTGGGCATTAAATCTGAAGTCAGTCAGAACCATATTGAGAGCCCATAACTCCAGCAACCCATTACAACCCTGCAATAAATCCACTATATGTCCCTGCTGTCCCTCTTTCCGAGGCTGAACCTGCTTCTGTCTCTGAAGGCACCGTTACACTTCATCAGAACTGCTCGTGAGATGGTTTGCACAGCTTCGGAAACCTCTTCCATTCCACACCTTTCTGACGTCAGAACAAACTAACACAGGATTCTTGTCCAGGAAACCTCTGTTCATGTTCCGTGCGAAACTAAAAGTAAACGCCGACATTTTGTCTCGTCGGTCTTTAGTCACGCGAGTCGCTATAGTCACTCTGTTGTGACAACTAATGAGTGTTTTCCTTAAGAGACTTCTCGAAAATGTTTGTTGGCCTTATTTAAACCAGGCGGCAACATCCGGTTCTGCTGAGTGAAGCCAATGCGGAAGTGTATTCTCACTTCTGACCAGTAGGGGGCGACTCCTTCGGTTGCAAATAGAAGTCCAATTGTATGGAACTCTATGAGAAAATGACTCTACTTCTCTCTTGATTTATTACCTCAGTAAACATTGTAAAAATGAGTTTATGGTCTCAATCTCTAGTTTCAAGTCTTCTTCAATACAGCATGATGTTCATTTAGTAAGTTATGGTCAAGTTAGAGTCAAAGAGACCATAAAGCAGAGTATGCTTTAGGGCGGGGCTACTGTGACTGACAGGTTGCTGCCACTACCAGAGCTGTATACGGCATCTCTACGTCACTCCTCCGCAATCAAAATATGGTAACTTCTGTTTATTGGCTGCAAAAACAACAACATGATGATGACTGTAAACCAAGATGGCGATAGCGAAATTGCCGAAGTCAAGGCTTCAAAACCGCAATCCACAAACCAATGGGTGACATCACGTTGACTACGTCTACATATATACAGTTTATGATTCAAACCATTACTACACCCTGTCCCTGTCTGTGACGGCTGAGTTTTCACCCCTTTATCTGAGTCTGTTTTAAGCCTGAACTTGTCTCTTCTGTCTGAACCTGAATCGATTTCTGCCTCTCAATTGGTCTCTGACAGGCTGTTTGTCTGAACTTGAATGTGTCTCCTCAGTTAGACCCAGTTGTTGCTTTTCATTCAGTGCCTCATTCTTCTTCTCAGTCTGAGCCTATAGCTGCCTCTCAGCCTGTGTACGTGCCAGGAATCAGCCTGAATCTGTGTCTGTCCTTCTATCAGAGTCTGCAATCACTTCATACCCATGTCGCGCTTCCTTAGCAGAGCTTCTTTTTCTAAAGGCCGTGACACACTAGTCGGCAAGTGTCGAGCCGTTGGTGAGCATATGTGGCCCCAGTTTTTGTGGTGTGTGCCACACCGTTGGCTTTTCGGCTGATTGAGCGAATTGTTTCATCGTCAACCGAGCCCGTCGTTGACAGAAATCCATCCGTTTGACTATTTTAGCTTAAGCGAATTAGTGCACGAGTAGAGAAGTGAGGGAAGCAAGCAAACGACTGAGGTCAAGAGGCAACACACCGAAGGCTGTTCTCTTTTTTCATCTACATCTCATTCCAATTCACAAATATTTTCGACATTGGCCATCTGGATTGAGGCTACGTGGTGAGCGAGAGTGGTGAGAAAATGGTCGGCAAACGCAGCCCTGTTTCATGTGTGTATCATAACAACGTCCTTTATATCCGCAGTCATAGGTCATCTGGTTTCCCCCTATTGAATGACAAATACAAGATATTTCCTTCCACACAGGTGCAGAATGAACATGCTAGTTGGCTGTAGCCTTTGTGGTGTTCAAACGCAACTTTTTGGTCACGACACAGGCGGAAAAAGCAGTTGGCCTTCATCGACGCTAGTTCTTTGATGTAGGTTTGGTGTGTCTTGGCATTTAAAGAATCTGTTCAGTCTGCCTTTTCCGAGCTTCAGTTCCAGTTTGTCCCCATCAGGCCTCTGCCCGAGTACTCCTTACTCTCCGAGGGACCCAGTCATCCACCATCCAGTCCTTCTGAGCCAGGTCATCCTGTGTCTGCCTCTCTCTTCCCCTTTCTTCAGCCACTTTCTTTTCCTTCTCCAACTTGTGTCTTTTCTGGAAAATTTCCATTCCGTGTTTTTACGTCACTAGTTGCCCTCCAGTGGGTTTACCTCCTCTAGAGATCACCTGACCCCGTCACCCGCTTAACCAGCTGCTCCTCATTCAGTCCGTCACAGTGTGGATACTGAGACCAGTTTTCAGCCACTCTTTGGCAGATCGCGTGTGTTTCCAAGCTACGGTAGCGTTCCAGCCATTGCTGTCACCTGCACCTGATTACTCACCTTCCTGCCTCGTTTGGCTGGTTTTACTGCCAATGTGGGTAACAATGAAAAGATCAGGAATGCCTTTCAGCAAAGACCACCACCAACACTTTATACTGTACGACGATGATTACTGATACTTAGTAAGGACTAGTAGTTTTCCACTTTTGTTCCAAAAGGTGATTATCTCAGGAAACTTTTTTTTCCACCTCTGCACACAAACACTTTTGAAATAATAAAAAAATAATGAAAACAGCCTCGGTTCAGACAAAAACAGAGTCCGCAGAAAGCGACAGCATAACATTGTTGCACCTACCTTCTGCAGCACAATTGTCAAGGCGGATTAATCCTCCCACACACTGCCGGCACCTTTCCTCCTTCTGTAGCCAAGTGGTGCCTATTGAGACACTTTCACTGCGAGGCAGATGTGTTTGTTCATTCCTGAAAGCCTTGTCGCCACACAGAGGGAGGCAGGCGGCGTACAGCAATGCAGCGGCATGCCCGCTCCTAGTTAGAGTCTAAAAGATGAAAACGCATGTGCTTGTTTTGCTGGTTTTGTTTATGTGTATGTGTTTTCTCAAAGAAAAAATGTGCTTCATTTTTTATTTTTTTTTCTGTTTGTCTTGCTTGCACGAGTGTTCGGATTCAACAAACTATCTTCGACTGCGCGATAGTAAATCGATGGTTTATCATTTGTGGGCAATTTTCATTTGCATAAATGTTACCTATGATTAAAAACAGGAATTTCACACTGTGAGGAATCCACTCCTGCTGTCGGAAATCAGAGGACAAAATCATAACACACTTAGCATTGTAAGCAGTTGTAATAGAGGACCAGAAAGCAGTATAAAAACAACTATGTGTCATTAGTGCAGCGCTGTATTGTGACAGAAATAAAAAAGGGTTGACAGAAACTTAAAGTGCAGTAAAATGCTTTTCAAAATTGAAGTATCCATGACTTTATGTGGGACTTTTACATGTAAATTAACATGTATTACCTTCAAGCTATTGCTAAACGAGTTCACACAATAACGAATGATTCATCCTACTGCCGCCGGGATAAGCTCTCTGTTTCTCGTAGTACACTGGAGTTGTGGTGTTTGTGGTGACTTTCCTTCGCTGGTGAGCGCGCCACATCTCCCCTGCAATTTATTTTACTTTTGTTCTTTTTAATCTGGAGCATCCACTCCGAAAACAATTCCAATAGGCCTTATCTATAAATTGTGTAAAGAGCGAATTGGTGCGTACATGAACGTTCTTACTGCCATTTCCAACTCACCTTATCTTGAAAATGTAAACAAGCCATTTTGAAGGGATACACGATTGATAAACCGCAACTTTGTCCTAAACACAGATTTTTTAAAACATACACACGTTAAATACTTTATAAATGAGACCAAATAATGCATTTAGGCGGCGTTAACAGGCTCTCGTTTTTTTCCTCTCATCAGTAAAACAAATAGAATGCACGCTAGCCTTTCCTACTAGACTCAATGTCATAAATAGGCTACAATTATCAGAACAACACAACATTGACTAAACTTTATAAATTGCCAAAATATGCAGATAAAATCATTTCAAGTGCAAAATATGTATTATTTGTAAGAGTTGTTGCTCACATGAGGCTCAATGAATTTCTCTTGCAACAGGTTTAATCTGTGAAGCCACAGCTTGATATTACTTGTGCTTCTATAGAACTCGGCTGGCTTCCTAAACCAGCATTAGCTGATATACAGTATCTCTTCATTGCAATCCAAACAATGAATTAATTTATTCAGAGGCAACTCAACGACTGCAGCTTGTCGCTCGAGCGTCATTTGCACGGCACTTATACGTTACTCCATGGCTCTGCAAGCCTTGTGGCACTTGTGTCAGGGGGAAGGTGGAGTGTTGAAGCACTTATGCACAGCGACGGCTTCTCCTCTTCATCTACTGTAGCTTGAATTGTGCCTCATTTGTTCGTCGCTTTTGAGAAAAGCTTTTTTACTTAACACAAAGACGTCAGCCTCGTGCGTGTGATTCTTGTTTTTTTTACACTGCTTTGATCATTTCATGAGCTGTGAGCAATACACTCATCGCGTCACACTGAAAACAATGAAGAAATACTTCACCAAATGCAAAAGTACGTTTTTTTCATGTGTTTTTGTGGTCAGCAAACAAACACTGTAACATTAACACAGACTGCGACTTCACAGAAGACACTTGTTAGGTTAAATTCACTGTTGGTTTTAGTCTTTTCTTGGGAAATGGTGATGATAAAGAGATGCAATGATGCCAGTAGTGTCCCCCAAGTGCTCATTTGATTACAGTAAAGTCTACGCAGTCAAACACTCATAGTGTGTCTTGAGTGTTAATGTCTGAGCCACAGAGATGAACGGCCGGCTTTCTAAAAAAAGCTCCAGGCAGCCTGTATTCACTTCACAGCCCAGTGAGTGATGGATGACTGAAGGTGATTTACAGGTCAGCTTGAGCAACTCATTTAATTAGCCTAGCCTTCTCTCCGTGTGTCTCCCTGCGGTATCCAGATGGACCCCGTGCAGAAAGCCGTCCTCCATCACACACTCAGCCTCCCTCCCACCGCAAAGAGGAGGCACGTCTCCTGCAGCGTTTACCAGCAGAGGTTCAACTCACAGGTGAGCAACTTCTTCTTCTGAAGAGGAGTGAAAGTTCAAAAGTCACGAGTGAAATAAACAGGAAACAACCCCCTGACCACATTACAAACTATAAAGGATTTTGCTTCCCCTGCTCTGGTGTCAGCCGCGTTGTCCTTCACATAGTTATTGTTCTGTTAGGGCAGGTCATATGTTGTTAAAAAGTTAAAAAAATACATTTAGAATTACGTTTAAATGATGTAGATCATCTACCACCAGAGCTCCAGTCGTTACTGAGCACTCAGCGTGTTGTCTGGTGTATTTACTCAGTCGTCAGTTGTTGGAGTCCAGTCTTTGTGGGTTTCAGCTCATCTTGAGTTGTGTCCATCCAGCAATGGGGCATTTAAATTTAAACAGCGTTACCATTCGAATAACCTTGTGGTCTGACCTATACATTTTTAAATGAGGTTAGCTGAACTGTAGTATTGAAACTGATTTGTAGGCAGCAGCAACCATCTTACCAAGTAGTGAATGACTAAAACATGATACCAGTTTGACCCTCTGCTAAGTCCCGCTCATCTAACGCAGACTAGCCAATCGTCTTGAGGCATCGGCCAGCTCAGACCATAGACTGTGACTGCAACACTTTTGTTACAGACAACTATCATCAACATGCTATGTTGTTATTATAGAAATAATGCACATATTATACGATAAAATAAGATAATGAGTTACGCAAATTAACGCAGTGTGACATACTGTATATGAATAATAAGCAAATAAACTTTGATATAGAGGTTCGTGATAATTGGCAACAGATTTGTTCTGTCGCTGAAAGGGGACAGAAAATAGTTGAGTCACTGGAAGATTCCAAATAGAGTCCATATATTCAGTCTTCTGTAGGTGTTGAGAGTGACTCGCACGAAAGGTTGATAGAAAGGTTTTGCTTCGTGCGATGCACCGAGAGATGTGAGGAAAAAAAATCACAATGTCTGAGTTTGTGTCACGATACAGAAGGTGAAGGAAAAGCAGCAGTACTTACTCATCATTACAAGCATCTTTGAACATCTTTCACAGACATTCGGTGGTATAAGAAAAATCTCTTCAACCGTCTTTATTAAAGATGTATAAATGGTTCTTTGTTGTGAAGTTTTTATCATATCCCAAGAGCCATGACAATAGGGAGATGTTTTCATTTGAGACTGAAGCTGCTGATGTGGGAGTTTTATCTGTATTCTGATTAATTTCTCATGTTTGGGCTCTTACTCACCCCTTCTCTTTCTTTAAACACTATCACGTAGGTGTGTTAGAGAGAATTAATCATTTAACCGGGTTATCGTAGCAGCTGGGCGGCTTGTTATGCACTTCAACCACAGCACCCCTGCATAAAAGACACAAAACTCGTCGGTTCACAGTTAATGATCGGTTAACGAGTGACGGCTATCTGTCAGAAAATTTAAAAAATCTAAATTTTTCGCTACATATGTACTCGACTTGTCAGTGCCCTCTGGTGGACAAACTATGTAACAGTGTTGAATTACCTCAAGCATATCTTTGACATTTCAGATATCTAGCGTGCTGCAGAGAATGAGTCCTAAAACACAGAAATTAGTTTTTTGAATGGGTTTTTTGCTCGTGGTTTACACAAGTTTAAGAGATTTTAACGTTTTGATCTATGATATTAAATACATCAGTAAATACCGCTTTTGGACATTTTGAAGCCTTTTCGTGTCTTAAAAAAAACGGTTGCAAACCAGTGGCTAAATGAGACTAATGAGTGTCATCGCTGGAACACTAGTCCGCCAGTGAGATGCTAACTTCCTGGTTGGCCTATTAAAACACATCATCGCTGCAGAACTCAATTGGCGTGGACCTTAAAACTGGTGTTAGGTTCCTGCAATCAATTCCCGAGTTTCTCAAACTGTTCTTGGTAGCTTCAAGTGGTTACACCCAACCGTGGTTGTACTGGTGTGTTAAATGACCAATTGCACACAAAACAAAAGACTTTATCATGTCAATGGAACACATCAGTGAGCTGCTTGTAGAAAACCCACTCACAGTGAAATGAATGCACCATTAGCGTTCTAACGATAAAACAACAGAAGGGATGGAGTCGAGTACAAACGCTTTGTTCTGAGCTGTTGAACAGTTTAATGTCTAAAAAGGGTGCTTTTATTGTGAAAGCATCTTCCTCTTCTTACTGCATTGCATTTATCCTAACTTAGGCTCACGATTAGCTCATGATAGCACGATAATGGATGTCTGGTCTTTATCTTTGCTTTCAATATAAGGCCTCATGTGAGCAAAATAGATTCCAGGAAGGAGATCTTGTTACAAAGTATGTTTAGTCATTAGCTCATACGTGCACTCTGCGATACAGTAATAAAATGCATTGCACTAATACAAGCTTGCTGAATCATACCGATGGACCAGCAGATGGGTTTCGATTCCCCTCGCGCTCAATTTCCATACCATTTCAAAAGTAATCAAAATATTTGAAAAGAAAATCACTGGCGCTGCTGCATGTTGTTAAATCAGTAGCATCCCTAAATAGTAATGTCATCGCTCTTTCATTAAAGGAGTAATCAATCCATTTCCCACACTGACTGTGTCGGTGATTACTCAGGATGAGGTTATTATGTTTTACATGCGGAAATCTATCTCAGTGTATATTTAGTGTTCATCAGCTGTTTATTTTAAGGCTTCATTAGGGAGACCGACTCTGTGTTTACCTGTCAATCAACAGGTAGTGTTGTGTTGAGCTGGGAGGTCTCATATACCCTCAGGGTGTGTGCTTTTATTCCTCTCTTTGTTTTGAAACCACAGCTACAGCACAGAAGAGTATCTCAATTTTCTCCAGTGGCAGTTTATCATAAAGTGGACCGAGAGATGATGGCGAGCAGGAAGCCCGTGGTGTTCTGCTAAATCCGAGCGGCTCTGTTGGGAAAGTCTGTATGTAAACCAGTCAATGACCTGAAGATCATGAAGAGAAAAGAGCTGCTCACTTCCAACAGATTCACTCAGTTTCTGCTTTACCAGATACAGTCATGTTTATGAGACGAGATCGTAAACTGTAAACTCAAGTCTGTAATTTGTTGACAGCGAGTGAGTCACCAGACTGATCTACTCCCTTAACAGGGAACGCTGGATAACCTGTTTACATTTGATGCATTTACAGCACTTCCGTTAGCTCTTTACCTGCAGTTTTTACAAGCTGTTAATCGAAAAGGGATTTTCCTTTTATACATGATATTGAAACAAATATGAAGAAATGTACATATCACCGCTTTTTAGTCTTTTTAGAGCATTTAAGGAACTCAGAAACAGCCCCTATCTACTGAGGAACCAAAGTTCAACTCTTCCATATTTCAAGGACTGCAAAAGCTGTACTTCCAGCAAGCAGTACAGTTCAATTCGTTACACATTAGAATGGTTATTTTTGTGTTTATCAAAAGTTGTGGATAGTACCTGCTACTTTTTTTTTAGTACCACCTCGGTCGAGGTTCCAAGCGAGCTGAGCCGATACTGGAAGGTGGAGTTAAAACACTGCTTAATTTGATAGCTTAAACGACTGAGAGAACAACTTTTCTTTACCTCCTCAGGTCAGTTTTCATTGTTCTCTCCTTTCAACAAAGTGATCTGTCACCCACTGAACACGCCCCCAACATCGGGTTAAAAGCTCCACCCATATTTAACATATATTTAACCACCTGGTGGTAGAGGCTTTGTCATTTGGCTCCTGGCTTGATGGTGGAGTTGAACAATGGCAGTCAATTTGTTGTGGGTGGCATCATTATTGTCAGTTTGTCCACACACATCAGGATCAGCGAAGCAGACTACCAGATCACCGATGATCTTTTCCCGGCCATACACCTCCTGATGTTTATCGGTGCCATGACTCTGGTTTTTGGCTTCCTGGGCTGCTGTGGAGCCGCCAAGGAGAACCGCTGCCTGCTGGTCCTGTTCTTCAAGGGCCTGCTCGGAATGTTCCTCATGCTGCTGGTCGGGGTGGCGCTGGGAGCCGTTTCAACAACTGCAGCAGCCCAGGAGCTGGTGAGGAACCGCGTGAAGCAGCTGCTCCTGGATCGAATTTGCATCTGGAATCCTTATGATTCTGGGCATGGTTTTATCAATGGTCCTGATCTGCCAGCTTCGTAATGGGAGGAAGAGCATAATTTAAAATGTTTAGCACAAGGCCTGAGGTTCACAGGTCTTGAATAAAGGACAGATCACCATGTTGGTGTTAAATGCATCTGGCTGTAAACTCTTTTTACATGTTTTAAATGTTTGATTTCAACTATGAATTGCATATTAAACAATTTTTTTACAATGAAAAAGCTCAGTCTGTTGTATAACAGAAGCTGATAATTGTGAGTCCAAAGAATAAATAAAAATATCTGGAGCAGAACTTTGTTGGGCCCTCAACAGATCTTTTTTATTGTTTTTAGGCAAAAAACGTTACTGTTTCACACTACCTACAAGTTACAAGTACAGTTTTAATACTGAAAACAACTTCAGTTCAGTTGTATAAATCTGGCTATCCAGCAAAAGTCACCACAATCAGAAAAATCGCTAATGAATTCGGGCCCTTGTCTGCTCAGAGTTGAATTCTTTTCAACTCAAGTTGTTCATGTTGCTCCTGCATGTAGCAGACCATGCTGCTAAATGATGAATGAGTGATGCTTCTGTCTGATCAGGGCCTTAATCATCTTGTGACCCCTCATATTTGTTCCATGCTGGCTGGATTCAAACTGACTGGGGTTTGCATTCACATCCCAGCATTTGTACACACCAATGGAGGCCGGATTTGGACTTTATTGAGGGAAAATATAAATATATTCAGTTGGTTGCATCCCAGTGCTAGAGGGAAACATATTTAAAGAATGTGTTTATTTCCATTTGGTTCGCAGCACATTTGACTCACACAATGAATCAGGTTGTCCTCCATGATACCTGCTCTACCTTCCCCCACAGACACTGAGGCAATGTGCACTGGTTCTTTGTTTGTTTGTGATTGGGGACAGTATGCTGGGGTCTTCAGTCATCCACAAGGAATGTGGGTGGGGGAGTTTTTGAGATGTTGTGGTAACAACCAGGAGGACCATCAAGAGGAAAGCCATCCTAAAATCTGCATCACTAAGGTTTCATTTACATTTACAGCTGCTGTTAAAAACACTGTCCTTACATAATACAACTGGCTGCAAGCCTTCGCTTGGGAATGTAGGTCGTAAAGATTTATGACCAACTAAAAATGATGCATGAACTCCACAAATAAAAGTGGGAGACAACTCCAACTTCATGAATTAATAACAAAATGGAGTAAACTGTGCCACAAATATAAATGATTTAAGATGGTTTACCTTCCATTACATCAATGTTGGGCTTTGGAGATTCTTTTATTTGAACATTAAATGAATGAGTATTTTGTTGGCTGCATAATGAGCAGCAGGAGTCAATGGCAACTGAAAACACACACAGCTGTAACATTTGTAAACTTTCCTACGCTTTGAGCTTTCCTCCTGTTCTGAAAAAACGTTCTGTTGTTTATGGAATATATTGATCGCGGTCTTGTTTGAATCATGTTGAGTTCATTTAATTACGAAACCAGAACATGTTCTAGAACAACCATCCCCCCTGTCTTGATACCTCAAATATCCCCTTTTTTCCAGCAAACCAATGACCAGTTTGATGTTGTAACTAAATTGTCAAACGAGGGGTTTGTTTTGCTCAGATTTCTGTACAAAGCTCAAATTCATTTAACCAACATTTCAAGTTGCTTAGTCAGAACCTTGGATGATTTGCAGTGACTCACAGACTATTCACAGTATTTAAGGTAGCTTCACTTGAATCTTTTGTTTTGAAAACCATATCCAGATGAAAATAGAATTACTTCAAGACAACCACCTTTTTCAAACATGCAGATGATGAACCTATAAACTACACTGTTGCAATGATCTGATAATTGAGCCACTGGGATGTAAAAGCAAGCATTTGAAGCTTCCCTCCTCATTTCCGGTGAATCTTTTCACACGCCCTTTTGACTCGGAGGGAAATATCTGTCTCTTTAGCCATTAAATGCTCCGTTATGTTCACCAGCTAGTTGCTAATTGTCAGATATTTGGGGCTGAGCAGGTAGTGCACTGTGAGACCCTTTTAATTTTTCAAACAATGATTGCATACGTAAGTGTGCGCACACAGTTTTGCAAGTGCAATAGCTTGTCCAGCTATGCTAGAGCATTATCGACCAAAGATCGCCAATGCAATTTAAACAAATGGACTTTCCATCTGTGTGCTAAAAAAGGGTATTTTAGAGCATTTTCACTGGAAACATGAAAAGAAAAGTTGATGTAAAAATGAAACAAACAATCAAAGTTCAAGTTCCTTGGTTATTGTCCTATTCATTGTCACTCAAAAACTCAAATATTACTAAAAACTGAGCTCACAGGAGCACAACTATATACGCATAAATCTCTCATGTAAAATGACAAAAAATATTTGGCAGAAAATGTTGTGTTACAGCAAAAAAATCAATAGCATTGTACGTTTCTGCAAACCACGGATAAATTGAATTTGGACATTATTTAATTAGGTCAGAGCAAGTGTTGCTGTATATCTAAAGACCCGCGTGTTCATCTGTGTGAAAGCAAAAGTAAACGTTGACTTTGCAATTGTAACCTAAACAGTGTTATGCTGCATTACGTTGCGTTGTTGCGCTATGCTGTTGCGTAATGTTTTTGTGTTAAATTATAACCAAGTACCTTTTGTTGCCTTAATCAAGCCAATCGTTTAACAACGTGTCATTGTTTGTTTCTGCAAAGGTATTCATGAAACATATTTATAATGTATTTTTGGTTCATAAACATTGACATTCAGTGGTTTGCGTTCAACAACCTTCAATGCCTACATTTGTTCTGGCGGCTGGGTTGGTTCAGGTCGGACCACATCATATTTAGCAGATATGTTAACGGAGGACTAAGCTGCATCTACATTTTAGCAGACACTCTCATTCAGGTTTACATACATTGTCAAAACGGGTAATCTTGCTTATGGCCACACGTCTGTTGATGGACACATGGTGATTTAAACTGTGACCTTTTGGTTTCCAGACAGCTTCGATAAATCCTAAAAAGAAAAACCAGACTATGATTTGTTTAATGTCTTTTCCACCTCACAGAGCACCTGCAAGGAAAACAAATGGTATCCCTCTCAGTGTTAATCATATGTCTGTCAAACTTGGAATTCAAGCAATTCTTCCACTTCATTTCTCAAATGAAAGATGAATTATTGGTGTAGTCGCATTAAACACACATCCATACCACCTGAGTCTCCTGACAAACAAAATAAGTTATGTCTTTGGTACCTGGACAGTGATGAATGTGAGTCAAAATGAATAGTTTCATGCCAGAACAAGATGTGCACTCAGTTTGAAAAAATGACACCTTCTCCAAAAATGGTTTCTAGGATGAAGGGAAAATGTTTAAGGTACCTCAGCAATTTCAAAACCTTTGCCGACAAAATGACTGAGCTACAGCAACTTTATTCCCTTCGTATAATGAAACCTCCTTACTTGTCTCCTTATTTTAAGCTGTCACATACACAATCAAGAAAGTTGACAATAAATATTCTAATTAAATAACATCTTATTTTCTTACAATTAAAGTAATAACTGCTAGAACCAGTGGTGGAATGTAACTAGGTCATTTACTCAAGTCTTGTAGCCTTTTATATACAACATACATGATATGATTATATGATATGATGCAGTAATAATCTACACAGTAGTATGCAATGACTCTAAACTTGACTCCATATTGCTACAAGATTACAATCATTTGTTAGTGATAAAAGCAGAATATAATATTCTGCAGAGCGGCTAGTTCACGACTGCCACTCTGCACTGCGCTCATACGTCGGTAATAGCTGATAACGCCGTCCCAATCCAAGCGATGCCACGAAAGCGTAGCACCCAAACTCCAGTTCCCCCTCAGGTAAACACTGTTAGCTCTGTTGGCACCGTTGTGGTTTGCACTGTTAACGCTGTTTGCACCGCTAGCTGCAAGCTGCCGGGTCAGCCGTCGCCATGTTGAGAGCTGTGTGCAGACCTTTGAGTATCTCAGAGTCTCAGTACTTCTAAAACAAGCTGACGAAGAACAAAAAGGAAACAAGACTAGTGTTTTGCTTACATGGTGAAGTACCTGGAATGGTCTCTTTGTCCCAGCAGTCTTTAGTGAATATCCCCACTGAGGCCCATCAATAAAGATGCTAACAGATGCCTTTTGGGAATACATGGTTGGCATACTTATTTATTCCAAAAGGCAATTGCATCTCTCCTGATACCTTCCTTCCTGCCACAGGCAAAGTATGCGGGGATGGTGTGCAGAAGTAAACAAGGACAGCTCAAAGTCTTTGCATATGTCCCACCTCTGTGTGCCTCGTGAATGTTTTGTGAAGGTGAATCTTAGCGGCACTACGTGTTCGGACTTTAAAGCAAACAGCCACTCCAAAAAATGATACATGGGTCACACAAATTTCTCAATCATTGACATGCAGATGGTAATAAATAATTTGTTTCATATTCACTCTGAATTGTCTTTTTTTATCACCTCTTTATAGTTTGTAGCCAGACACATTTTAAATCTCAATAGCTATGTTGGAGCTGGAAACGAGGAACAATGACTGATGTCAGAGACAGATTTAGCAAAAAGACATCAAGGCATTCTACAGAAGTTCATTTTCATATAACAATTCATTATTTTTGATAAACAATGCTGCATTTACGAATATATAGCCTTTCCAGTACACAAAAACACCCCATGAAATCATTACCCCAATACATCCAAAAAGTAAAGCACTTAGAAAACCAATTACATGGCTGTGTCAATCGTTTTGTAAGATAAAACATGTTTTTTTTTCAAATGTTTACCCTTTTTACAGGACTGCAAGACGTATCAACTGTCCCCTGCTAATTATGTTTCATGTGCTTCATTGCCTCTGACTGTGGTCCTCTAGTTTTCACATTGCATTTCGTCCTGGCTCTGTGTTTTGCTGCTTCCCCAGCGATATATTGAGCCTGCTATCCCTTCTCCTCACAGAACCAGGCCTTGGCCCATTACAAGGGCACCAAACATGCCAAGAAGCTAAAAGCCCTGGATGCTCTGAAGAGTAAGCTCAAAGGCTCAGCGGTCACCAAGGAAACCTACAACCAGAAGACCACCAAGGGCATCTACACCGCGCAGGTCCCCAACGGCACCGTCAGGAAAGGTTTGTGTTTTCCTGCTAGCTGCACATTCCCCGACACATGTTCTTTGTTGTTTTCGTTTTGTAGCTGCTGCCCTTCTGTTGAGAGTGAATGTTGGACCCAAAAAAAACTCACTTTTTCTGGCAATTTACATCCAAGTACTTTCGGTGTTGGATGGTCTCGCTGTTGATTATATCAAGCATGTGTTGGCTGCTCTGCCAGCGGCTGGCTACTGACTCATACTGTATATTGAATTTTTAGAGTTCAGAGATCAATCAACAAAATGAGGTAGGGCCTAAGTATGCTTCAAACTAGATGCCGGTCAGACCATCTAATGTCACGCTCAGACAGACAACAGCACCATATGAAAAACGTGGCTCCTTTATTCATTGGAATGAGAACACATTATCGAGGGAGCGGCGAAATAAAGGGCTGTTTTCAGTCACTAAAGTGTCTTGTACCCCATTCTCTGACAGCAGAATTAAGGCAGGTTTAACTTTAATAACAACGTATCCTCATACTACAGTTTGTATAATATCGGACGAAAAATTTGACTCCTAATTTTTGGTGCGTTTTCCTGAGAAAAAGCAGCAATACATCAATTTCCGCTTGTTTCAGCATACAATCTTCAGAAAATAAATGTAGTTAGGTTCAGGCAACAACACTACAAAAGAATGTGGTTTGGGTTAAAATGACGACAGAAGTTCTGTGACTTAAATGGTGACAAATAAATCAATATAAAGGGCACGAACAACGTGCGGAAACACCGTTTTTTGCTTGACCCATCCACCTCCCCTCCCGCCTGCCCTGTGTGGGTTTTTGCGGTCTTTTTATTTCCTGGTTTATGATTTTGTGGATTACATACAAATTAATTTTGTGGGTTATCTACAAATTACAGTGCAATCCTCTCCGTGAGTATAGATACGACCTCTGTACAACAACAGCCTGAGTATGTGAGTATTTGTGTTCATCAAGGCCGTCATATGATAACGCTGAGGAAGGCCACAATCTGAAACGCGTTGGTCTCACAAATTAACTTGTTCTTTATCCTAAAAGACAATGTTGCTGGTGGGTTTTTTTTTTACCTCTCAAGCTCTCTTTTCTTCATTCTTCGAACAACTACTTTTGTCACATTTTCTTTGTTTGTAAAACCAAGTGCAACACCATGAATGCCTTTGAGGGGAGAATGTCTGTAACGGTGTGCCATTATCACCGTGTGTTGAATTCATTGCGGTGACACGGCAAAGACACACAAGAGCAACAGAGTTCTTGGAGAGGGAGGCTATACTGGCAGGCTTTTCATCATGCCTTTAAAGGGACAGTTTACCCCCTTCCTCATACCTGTAGTGCTATTTATAAATCTAGATTGTTAGCCGTAGAGATGTTTGCCTTCTCCCGAATATACGACTATTTTCTTTCAACCGTAGCTCCTATATGAAACTGCTAACAGCGAGGTCTGTAGATTTTCTTGAATAGCTGGGTCATGATTTCTGTAAAGTGATGTTGCTTTTGTGTTCTTCAACTCTTTTTTGGCACTTTTAAGGCATCACAAGCAGAGTTACATATTGTCCCATTATATTGGAGAGAAGTCAGACATCTCTACGACCTTTATCTCTAAAACTAGGCAGTTCAAACCAAAACAAGATAGATAAATAGCACTGCAGGTAAGAGGAAAATTACATATTTTTGATATTGGGGTGAACTGTCCTCCATTTGGCCATTCAGATCAGGTAAGCTTCAGCTGCACACTGAATTCTTCAATATGCTGCTGTTTTCCGAAAACGTTGCAACCTCCTACATTTGATTTGTATTTTTCGTTTGCCTGTTATCCCACTTTTAATTACATTTTTGCTGGTGCACATTGTTTAGTGCTGACTGTGTGCAACTTAATATTCATCACGTCGCAGCCAGGTGGCTGTGTAAATCCGGTTATCTCGGCCAGGTGTCTGCCGAAAAACATTCCTGTTCTCGGTGGAACTCCCTGCTTTAAAACATGTTGGAAAAGTAAACAAACACGAACCACAACTTCCAGCACCTGACGGGATACCAGATGCAGATTATTTTAAGTAATTTTATCTGCTGTGTTTCGTCTTGGTTGTGTGGAGGATAACGTCTTTGGCTGCTGAGGAGCTCCGCTCTCTAGGTCTCCTCCGATGTAATATTCCTTAAGCCGCCTATTATTATGTCATGAAATTGGCCCAGTGAAAGTCTTCCCCTTTAACTGTAGCAATAGACGTTTTTCTAGAGGAATTGGAAACACATTGAGCCGTCTCGCTCTGGGATTAATTTTTACTTCTGCCCATGCACTTCTTCCAATTTTCCACAAGTATTTCAACCAGGTGCACATTTCTGGAGCTCATCGTGTACCGTGACCTATTTGTCAAGTCTAACCTATTCATGTCGAAGCTTAAAGGTCGCTTGAGGTGAAAATTGAACCATTAAACAGTTAAGATGCCCTACCTGGCATTCATATCACGCCTCAGGGGGGATGTTCAGACGATTTTGCCTCACAAATGCTACAAATGCTAATAATGTTCCTCTGTTGAGTTCAAAAGTAGGTGAGAAAACAGTATTGCCAAGTGCTTAATTCTCCATGTTGAACCTCACACATGCTAATCGTCATGTAATTTTCAGAGCTTCACACCTGGCAGCATACTGCCTCGCATCCCACAGACTTACTGAGCTGCTATACAAACGTCAAACCGTTAAGTGGAGCAATTTGCACTTAATCAACCCTTGAGCTGATCCACGCTGCAGTTTGTCGACATTTACCGTAATTTTTTTAAATTATTTGAATATATACATCATATCGCCTTGACGAAAGACGCTGATAGAGAATATTATATGTGATACTGCTACTTAACAGGAAAATAAAGTTTTAAACTTGCATCCATATTGGGTGAACACTGGCACTCCCTCTATGAGTGCTCAACATTGAAGATGGGATTCAGACCGCCTCTCACTGTACCTGCACCATCTGTTATGGACTCTACACAGAACGGACATTAAACATTCACTGACAAAACATACCAAATACATTATACATACATTATACAGAGGCAGAGAACTCAAGAGACCTTAAACAACAAGCCTTCATAACTAAACAGACAAATGGCTATTCATTTCAGTGCCCTTACAAAGAAAAACCCCCTGCATCATCTCACTATCGTATCTACAGTGCACGGGGGCGGCGGTTTGTCACAAGTGGCTCTGGGTAATGAATATTAATGTGCTCGGATGTCAGAAGAATGAATAGTCGAGGTGGGTAAATGCCGCATTATCTGTATGGCCGAAGTATTTGACGGTTTATCAGTGGCACCGAGCTCGCTCTAATGAAAAGCAGAATTCAGGGCAGAATAATGGCCGTCGTGAGAGTAAACAACAGGGAGGGAGAGCTCTGTTTGCTTTTTGCAGAGTGGTCTTTCAATGGGTTTGTTTTGCTCGAAAATTACCAACAAAAAACATATCCGGTCTGTAATAATTTTATTCCAAAGCACAACATATCCATGCCCGGAACAATGTAAGGTTTGTTTATTTTTTTGTTTCTGATTGTTTCCTGTGTCATTCAAGAGCTGTTTTTTAACAAGAGGATTGATTACATCCGAAATAGTGAGTCATTCTTTCTTTTATTTGTGGCAGCTGTTATTTTGTAAGAAAACACTGTAAAACATCTAAAGCTGGTTCAATTAATTTCAAACTATTTAAACTGCTTAAAATTTGATTCAAGTGAACTAATTCATCGAAAGCCATCCTAGAGTTTTGAAAAATGTGAGATTGACTCGGTTAAGTTCAGATAACTGAAGATATTAAGTTGAATCAACAACTGTGGAGTTCCCCTCTTCTTTAATGAGTAGAGTGAACTCTCAGCAGTATGTTCATTCAACACATCATCTCAAGTCAGTTCTGAAATGGTCTGAAAACAAACTAAAAATGAAGATGGTGATTGAACTTGGAATTTATAAAAACAACATAAATTAAATATATACAATAAGGTAAAGCTTTGTTGATTCCTTTATGATATTTTACGGTTGATATAATATGTTCCGTTTTCAGTACATCATCACAAGAAAGTCTGAGTAACAACAGAAGCAAGCGAAAGACAAACTGCTTGGTTGAAATGTTGAGACACAACTTCTTAAGCAACGTAATGGAAGAAATTGTTTGTGGAATGAAACTACATTTAGTCCATCTGCTCGGGGCGGTTTAAGTTGATGTGCGAAGAACACATTTAGTGCATCGCTGAGGGATAATGAGTCTGTGTGAAAGCGTTTAATCACAGGTTCGATTTCATAAAATGCACACCTGTCTTCGAACTTGTCTCTGTTCTGAGATGGACCGACAGTTGGACACAGCGAGATAGTATAGATTAGCAGGGTGACTCAGCCGGCCGTCTGTCAAGTTTCTGTGTGTGTGTGTGTGTGTGTGTGTGTGTCCTTGCGAGTAGAGATAGAGCAAGAAAGGCAAAGAGGGCGAGAGAGAGAAATGCCCACAGCACAGCCCGCCATCTCTCAGTTCCAGTCCAGTGCCTGAGGAAATGTACCCTGATATTAGCTATTAAAGAGCAGATTGTCAGGGGAGCCATGCCAGCACTGACAGCAGCTGTACAACGGAGCCGGCTGCAGGGAGGCAGGAGGCTAGCTAAGGCTGCTTCCCCTCCACAGCCTTCTTCCTCACGTCCCCCATCGGCTGCTGCGCCCTCCGTCCGCCCTCCCCCCTCCCTCCTCCACCCAGGAGAAAAAAAAAAAAAACTGCCTTTGTGACCAAGTCTTTCGTAGGTGCGCGCTGGGTTGGAAAAAGCGCTTACAGACAGACGTCAGAGACGGCAGCAAACCCGATGAGTGTGTGATTAGATTGGCTCCGTACCTGCGCGCGGCGCTGCAAATGTTCTCATTTGTGGGGGATGTTGGACGCCAATGTGCAACCGTAAAAAACTTCCCAACAGAACTTAGCCGCGGATCATTTGCTTTCAGATGAAATTGGAAAGAGATAAATCAGTGTGAATTCAATTCAGTGACTCCTGCCGCTGTTAAATATCGGAGATAATGCCCCCCCTTCCACAAAAAAGATGATTGCAAGCGTCGATGCACGCTTATTTGTGAATGCAAATTTTTTTCAACTTATCAATCTTTTATTTTAGGAACATTCAACCGTGACTCTTTTCTCATTTACTCACTTTGAATACTGACAAGAGAGGAAGGGGGGGGAGGGGGAGAAAAAAAAAATCATTGCCTTCAAATGAAATTTGACAGAACTCAAGAGCCATGAGGGATTTCTGTCCTTTAAGTTGTGACAGCATATAATAAGGCCCAATCATTTTAATTAAAGAGCTCAATCCGGCTTCATTGAGAAAGGTAATCGGATCTCTGGGGAGTCCTGTGATTGCCTGAAAGCCTAAGTAGAGTGGAAGCATTTCAGAGTGGCGTTTCTCATCTATCGCCAAAGCGAATCTCAGGAGCGTGAAGAGAGGCCGAGGTACAAACGGAGGGAAGAAACAGGCGGTGTCCTGTCTCGACGGGTCGCAGCACCTGTCCTGCTCTGCTTTTCTCTTGATTCTCTATCTTTGTCGCCTTCAGCACTCCCACCCTCTCAATTTCTCTCCCTTTGTGTCCCACACTCGATTACTCTCCTTCAATGTTATCTCTCTCCTCTCACCTTCTCACGTCCCCTCACCTGCCTCCCCCTGTTCCCCCTTATTCCACACACTAGATTTTCCACTGTTGTTTGGTCCGAGTTTGCTTACTTTTCCAGTTTCACTTTCATTTAACTTTTCCCCTTTTCCAGCTCCATCTGTTCTCCAAATCTATCCTCTTTTGTTCTTGTTTCTCATCCTCTCCTTTCTCTTACCTGGCCTCTCTATCTCTTTCTTTCTCCTCCCACCTTGCTGTCGGGCTCCGCTCGCCCATACCAACTTTAGATTGATCACAGTCATTACCTCCATTAATGAGAGGGGATTGAGTTCTTAACTGGGCCTCGCAGAGCCAGTTAGGTCACACTGACTGGGGATATGGATTACCGGAGGCTTCCCAGAGTGCACGGCGTCCTAGGCCAGCCAAAGTACACTTTAATCACCTGCCCTTCCATCAGCAAATGGCTCTTTAATGACACCGTGGTAGATGGGTTCAGCCCAACACAAGGGCAAAGACATGCATGTCTTCACATGGGATGGCCTCACCAACCACTCGGCCATATAATGAGTAGGCAGATGAAGACAGAACCTTTCTCACTTTGTTGATTAATACTAATGTTCTTCACTCTATCATACAGAGATTAAACAGCCATTAGCTCTGACTTGGTCCTTACTGTCGTTAAAGTAATACTCTACCGTGTTGGAAAATATGCTTGCACACAAACGTTTAGTCAAAAAACTGTGTATCAATTTTATCTCTCTATGTTTCATTACAGGGGAAGGTCCTTGACATGTTCAGCCTAGCTTAGCAACAAGAACATGGCCATCTTTGCTGTGTCCAATGTTTCTTCTGACAACTCCAAAGCTGGGTTTAAATTTGAAGGAATAGTTTGACGTTGTGGGAAATACAATACGTCACTTTATTGCTGGGAGTTGGATGAGAAGATTGATACCACTCTCATGTCCGTGCGTTAAGTGCGGAGCAAGAGCCAGGAGACTGTTACCCTAGCTTAGCATAAAGACTGGAAGTGGGGGGGAAACAGCTGGCCTGGCTCTGTCCAAAAGACCTCTATAGCTGATTAGTTACACCTTGTTTGTTTGATATGTAAAAAACTAAATCTTTCGCAAAGCATACTGAGCAGATTTCATAAACTGATGAAGACTGTGAGATGCAGTTAAAAAGCTAAAAAGCCAGTAGGAAGTTGAGATGAGATGTCAAATTACTTTTTCCAGGTTGAAGAATGAACGTTCAGGCTCAATATTAAAAGCTTTTGGAGGCTGTTTCCCCCTCCTTCCAGTGTTTGTTAGGCTAAAACAAAATCACGGAGCCATCTCTCTACTGAATTCATAAAAAAATGAAATTGATATTGATTTTCCCACTCCACATATCAGAGAAAACAAGCAGAATGCCAAAGTGTTGGAGTATTCTTTAATAACAGCTCCCGAACCGTTTACCCTCCCCAACTGGTGTTTGCTGTTCAAAATACCGGGTCAATGTGGAGTCAACGTTGTCTTTGTGAGAAAATGATGCAGATTGTACTCCTCAGCTGTTGATAAATGAAAGAGGAAAAAAATGAAGGCCATCTACAGAAAGAACCAAAAGCAATCTGTAAAGCACAGATAAGTGCCTGGAGAATCTCTGAAAGCTACTTTAAGATAATTCTGATGGTGCGTTTCTTTTAGCTCGCTCGTGGTGAGAACATCTGTCAAAAAGTAGTTCAATGACGACTCGCAGGTAAAAACATGAACACCAAACCTTCACTCGCACTTATCTGGTACCAAACTCGGCCTGGTGACCGTGCCATTGAAAAGCTTCCCAGAGGAGCAGGTGCGATGGCAGCTTTTTTGCATCGAGTGAGTTAATCGCTGTGATTTCAGGTTGTTTTGATGCCTGGCACACCGGAGCCAACTGGGGAGTAGGTGGTTGCTAATTGCAGAGGGCAAAGAGGTCGCTGCCGCTCTGCTTGTAGCATAAACATTATTCATCGGGAGTGACAAGGTCAGCCACGTCATAAATAGTTCACAGATTAATTATTGTTCTTGTGTTAATGGCTTGGGCTTGATGGGACATTGTAATGCAAAGTCACACTTTGTGTCGTTGATGGCTCTTAAACCATTAGGGTTTGAAAGCAACATGAAAAGGTGTGTTGCTTTAGCGGAATTTCAAATGTAAGTGTTCTTCTTTTTTGTACTCAAAACACTGTGATTGTAAAGCTAAGCGAGGCAGTTTTTATATTCTATAAATTGGAAGAAATGGGTAGCTTTCCTGGCTCTTGCCTGTAGCGCATTCAGCCTGAACTCAAATTAAACAGAACATAAATTACGCGCTACTAATAACTGAAGTCACTGGTTCGCTCTTTTAGCGTCTAGAGGCTTTAAACAAATGTTCCAGTCATGGTATTGAGTGTAACAGCCTGGAATAATGACCTTTTAATGCCAGATGTTCTTCTTTAGATCAGTCCACAGGCATGGTCTACTGAAAACACACACAGTTTTACAGGTAGAGGTCAATTAGTCATAGCTGCACCACATTGCATCACCAACGCTCAATCCTCTGCTGGCAACAGTAATCTAGACAACCGAGGTTAAGGTCATGTGATGGAAAGATCCCATCAGGGACAGTCAAAATAGTCTAAAATAATTACTGCAGCAACACTGACAGAGTGAAGAGAGAAGCTTAGACACCACACCATGTCATCAAGTTTATAATTTAAATATAAAGTAATATATATATAAACTACTTTGTTCATCTGAAAAAATGTGCAACTTGAATCTTGCATTTCTACATGGTTTTCTTCTTGGCTTCTAAAATGGTATCTCAATTAGGGCACCAGCCGACTTTTTCAGTTCCAATACTGATAACGAGCTTGTGGTGTCGGCCAATACCGAGTACCGATCCGATACCAGTGTTTAAATAATGCGTGTTAAAGAAGCCCAGTCCTGTTCTGTACGCTCCTGAGGTGTCTTTCCCTCTGGAGTGACCTGGTTGACACGCTCGTTGTACGTCTAGATTACCTGTGATGTGCGTTGCATTAGGTACATCAGCACAGACAACTTTGTTTAATGATATATAGTTTGTTTATTTTCTTTGTTGTGGAACAACGTATAAAAGGTCCAATTCTTTCCACCGACAGTAAATGCACCAGTTGCATTGACACATCACAATAGCGTATAGCGGTCAAAACCCTTTGCCCTTCCAGGGTCAAACACCTGACAACCACGGTGAGCTCAGGACTTATATACCTGAGCCCAGGACATGAATACAGCGCCACCCAACCTACACACAGAGAAATGCAGTTGTATTTACAACACCATATTTGGCTCTAACAATGCGTATGTCTCTCTGTGTGTGACTGGGATCATTCTTTTATGTGTAAGGCAACACCAGGCTTGACTTAGCATTACCCAACTTTGTAAAACAAAATATAAAAAATAGTCACATAGGTTACTAAATTGTTATTATTAAAATAACAAACCAGCAATTTGTTAGAAAACATGTTCAAAATTAAAGGAATTACATTTCAAGTGTAAACTGTTTTAATGCATCAACAAATTGGTGAAAGCGTATGCATGAATTAAAATTACAATACATACTGTATATAGTATAGAAACATTAGATCTGCCCCATTGTCACCAATACTAGATCAAGATATCTGAGTCAGTATCGGCGCAATATTAGTATCGGTATCGGTGCATCCCTAATCTCAACTGCCCTGAGTAGAGAAGTTCAAGAAACTTGGAGTCTTGTTCACAACTGAGGGTAAGATGGAGATCAACAGGCGGATTAGTGCTGTGTCTGCAGTACTGCGGACACAGCTTAGTTTTTTACAGAGGTCTTGATTCAGTTACCGATGTTTCAACCCTCAGCTATGGTCATGAGCTTTGGGTAAGGGCCGAAAGAATGGATCGCGGATACAAGCGGACAAAATCAGTTTCCTTCAAAGCCTGGATGAGCTCCCCTTTAAACCAAACGGGGAAAAACAAATAGTTTAGGTGACGCAGTGCGCAGAATTAAAAGCATCACAGTATCACTTAGATAACCTGGCATCCCCCTCTTTTCTTTGGTAAAATTGTCACCATCATAACGTTTGAATCCCACTGGACACATTTAGTTGAGGTCAGAGTTTTGAGTTGACTTTTTGTGACCTGTAGTGCATGCTGCTATGGCTCGCATGCAGATACCCGGGAAAGAGCCCGTTGGAAATAATGGCCTTGCTCTCGCACTTCAGTTGCAAAAGCCCGGTTATAGATAAGTGGAGGAGCTACGACATCCTGAAGGAGCTCGAGAGGAGTAGAAATGCTGCTCTCTTGCTTTAAAAGGGGTCAGCTGAGATGGTTCAGGCATCTGATTAGGATCCTTCCTGGAAGCCTCCCTGTGTAAATAATTAAAATTAATATCTGACGATCTCAAGATTCATCTTTAAGCTTTTAGGGCGTTATCTATAGTAAAAATAGGGGTCGAAGATTATGTGAAATTGTATAGTTTTTAAATAATAAGGACCCCCAAACCCAATATCTCCTAGAATGCTTTATTCACTGAAGAAATTCAGACTATAATAATGATTGCTGATAGAGGCCGATGCACATGCCAACATGTACGTGAATAAGTGTTGTATTGGCACTTGTTTTTTTCCACTTCAAGCACTGATAAGAAGTAGATTTATAGGGTGGACTCTGTTTTGGCTGTTGGTTGTATTTTTGTTGCTGATTCAGAGCAGGCAGGCCTGCTGTGTAAATATAGCTAACACCCCGGTATGAGTGTGGAGCTTCACCAATACATTGACAGACTGCTTTAGGGAGGTTACTTTCAAATACCATCATCACTTTCATTTAAGCTTTACTTTGTTGCTCACCAACCCTGCCGAAAAATGAAGCATTTGTTATCATATAATTCATGATATTGTTACAAAATGTCAGAGCAAACCCTCCTGCAGCTTTCCCCCTCATTTCAATGCAGACGTCCTATTGTTTTTGTACATTTTCTTACCGCTTGCTTCGGTTCATTACTTTCAAGATTTCATAAAAGTGCAGCGAATTTCACAGTTGGAGTCAGTCAACTGTAAGAGGAGAGTATTACAACAAGTATAAATGTGCTTCAAACCCATTTCAAAGGTTAATGGATGAAAAGAAAAAAACCCACAGTGCATATATTTGCATAGATTTAAAGCATTTAGCTGAAGCTTTTATTCAACGTGCATCCGTCGCAATAAGCTGCAATCCTTGGATTCCATTCAATACCACAGCTTGACTAAATAGATTCACCATTCGCCAGAAGCTCTCTCTGATTCTTCTCGTGTAAAGGATGTCCATACTTCTTTCACCACAGGTTTTAACAGAAACATACCTGCTGCTCCAGATGTATTTTTTTAACCTTTGCCTGAAGTGTACCCCGTGACGATACAACCTGGAGCAGACGTCCGCTGGGATAAATGAGACCCACATATGATGGCTCACAAAAATAGCATGACATAATTCACTATTGATTTGCTCTCCTGGCTGGCTGATCTTCATTTTGTGACAACGGAGTGCGGAGAACTCGGAGCCATTGGCATCGATCAGGTGGCGCTCCCAAGGCAAAATTAAATTTTCGTATATGTGGCAGTAAGTCCTCTGTATTCCATACACTGACGTGTGGTGTTGTTTTATGAGTCAAATATATTGATCGACCGCTGTCTTCGTGCCTGAAAATATCAGACATTTCTTTCAGATAACAGTAGCTATTTGTGTAACATATTAATGGAATAACAGTGAATTAAAGGTCAGCTTATCTTGCAGAGCTGTATATTTCAATAACAAAAGTTGAACATATGACATATGAGTAACTCATCATTTATATACTTTACCATCATTAACATAAATTGAGGTATACTTGTACTGCTGGGTATGGTCAATACAGTACAAATACCAGTAGTCCTAGAGTGATACCGATACCAATAAAGTACTTCATTAAATACCTATTATTTGAATGGAAGCTGTGTGAGTCCCTCTGGCTAGCTAATTGCCACCGCACTGCACAGCGCTCATACAGCGGTTACCGCTGAGAACGCCGCCCAACCACCCACGGTGGGCAGACTGGGTAGTGTAAGGCCCACCAGGTTAAAACCGTTAGCTCTGCCAGCACTGTTGCCATTGTTAGCACTGTTAGCATTGCTAGCACTGTTAGCTGATGGCTGCTGGTTGAGACATCTCCGTGTTCACAGCCATGTGCAGGCCATCACGGCTGTGCGGGTTGTTTTGCTGCCGCGGTAGCCGGCCAATCTCACGTTGGATTAAATGGAAGAATGCTTGCAGTGATTATCTGCAAGCAAAACCATACAAACAGTCTTTTTCAGTTCAAGTTTCGACATTTTGCGTCACATTAGAAAACTAATGCATTGAAGCTTAAAATCGCCTAGTGCGAGATTCTTTATAATCCCCACATTGTGAAATGTTTACAACCAGGTTATAATCAGTTAAAATTGGAAATGTCCAACCCTGCATATCTTCTCCTTGTGTCATGAAAAGGCAGCATGTATTTATTATGTCGCTGGAAAAGTAGTCTGTTGTATTTTACTGTGGGGCCTTTTTCCGTTGTGTTCTGTGCGTCTTGCAGCGTTTCCATATTTGATCCTGTTTTCTAACTCTGTAGCGTATTTCCTAGTGTTACCAAATTGGTGAAGATGTTTTTTTTTTTTTTCAATGCCCAGCCCTACGTTCTGCTCTTCTTCAAAAACTCTTTGAATGTGGTTTTTGGCAGTGTCTTAAAACTAAAATGTTCACACGCCAACATGTTGTGCAAATTAACAGAATATCTGTCTTTCTTCCCAACTCTCACATTACACTAACAAAAACCCATCTTGTTACAGCACTCAGATTCAACTATGGAAATAATCTTGCTTTTAAATCCACATCTCAAAGTCTCCAGAGAACACCTATTGGTTGAATATTACATGAATATAACATCTTTGCCCCTAAATGATGAATGTAGCCGTATAATTCAAAATAAATAATCTATTTCCTCTCTGCAGATGGCGTTCCTGGAGCGGTGCCCCTACCGTTATCCCCTGTGATCAGACCGGCACTGCCCTTGGCATCCTTGACGACCCTCACGATGCCAACGCCGGCACCTGTGGCCTCGCCGATAGTCCAGAGCACCACGGCAGCCACTGCCCCGGAGACTACCTCGGCAGCTGGAGGGGACTCGACTCTCAACTCGCCCTTAGAACCAGACCTGGAGCCTGAGGTCAAACCGGAGGCGGAGATGGACACGGAAACAGAGGAGGAGAAAGCTCGACGTCTTCTGTACTGCTCGCTGTGCAAAGTGGTGGTCAACTCCACATCGCAGCTGGAGGCTCACAACAGCGGTAAGAGACGTCCGAGAGACATTCTTCTGCAAATGTTAACATCAATTGGCCATTTATAATAATTACGAGGTATTTGTACATAAGACAAAACACCTTGACTCGTGAAGTGAAACAAAGGGACTTTAGGTTTAGCCAACAAAACTGCTTGGTTAGTTTTAGGAAATGATTGTGGTTTGGGTTCAAATAAGAACACTTAACATAAGTTACGTAACTTGGCGTACAAACGTACGGTAAAATAAGTTATAGTTGACTTTAAGTTTCACACGGGACAGTGAAAGCGGTCTCATGGGTGAAAGTGCACTTTATACTATGTGTCATGACTTCCTCCTTTGCTCCAATCCAAATTACATTGCCCACTAAAGGTTGGCATCGTCTTCTTGTATTTGTATTGGTGATCGACCATGTCTATACATGATAACGGCCTTTTGAATCCACTAGTAGGTGTAGCAGGCCCCTTCCAACCCAAATCTATGAGGCTGATAACCTCTGATAACACCCATTCAATCTGCTGATAAAAGAGGTCCCGAGGCCGAAATCGAATAGTGAGAGGAAGTCAAGTAATCTATCAACAGGGGCATGACAGACACAAACACACTGACATCTTCTCCACATTTAAGCACATGAGTCCACACGAGACCTCAAAGCTACAGATAGCCAGGCAGTGAAAGGGTCCCATGTGAACTCATATTGATCAAGCTTGTTCAACAGAGGCTGTGTGACCCTTTCATTACCAGCAAGCTGAGCCATTGTTGTAAACCATTCCTGATAAATTGGTGGATGAATTTCCTCCAGCGTCTCAGCATTATGCTTTTGGCTGATGTAACAGTGAAGGAAGGGAAAGTCTTTGGGTACAGTGGTTGAGCCCAAAGATGACAGTTTTAAGAGACTTGGAACTGCTCATTTTGTATATAATAAATATATATAGAAAATAACCTGTTGGATTCGACTCTGCCAATATTAACTTCTGGATATGTCAACAGTATATATATAATGGAATCATTCCCAATCTGAGAGGAGACGAAGGGAGCACATTCAAACAAAACAAACAAAAACGTTTGAAATGTAGTGAATTTCCAGTGGTGTATTATTTTGGAGCATCGAGGAGAAGCTAGCTCAATCCATCATGAAAAATTGTCATTATTAATTTTAGCACTGCAGCTGTTGTTATGTCCTGTTCCTTTGATAATCACTACCTCGAATTGCGTTTCCTGAAGAAAATGCGTGGGAATGCACGTTGACATGAGCACCATCGGCAGGGAATCGAACCAGACGTAAAGATGATGTTTGCACATGAAAGCCCAGTCACTTAAAGGCTGACCTGAACATCAATGCTAACAGTGCCCTGCAGGGACATCCAAAAAAGGGAGATTTGTGGGAACCATGACACTTTGTGGGAATGAGTTTAACGGGGTTCTCTACTTTGATCTGAGACGTTGTAGTCTAAGTTACGAGACGACCCTTTAACACTGACCTTCATATTTCCCACACCAGAGACAAGATAACAGCCGTGAACCTCTGATCTCACCTTTCCCTCAGGCAGCATCTATTGGGTGAAGTAAATGTACTGACTGCTTCCTGTTTGAACCTGCAGGTACGAAGCACAAGACGATGCTCGAGGCCAGGACCGGCGTGGGCTCCATCAAGTCTTTCCCCCGGTCGGGAGTCAAAAGCAAACTGGCTGTAACAACCGTCAAATCAACAACGGGCCTGCAGAACAAAACGTTTCACTGTGAGACGTGCGATGTGCATGTCAACTCAGAGACTCAGCTAAAACAGGTGAGGGGGACAGAGGAAGACTGACAACTCTGAAATCCTCAAACGCTAACGAACTTCAACTTTCCTGCAGACTGAAGCTTTGAAAATTAAATTTAGGCAAATAAGTAAGTAAAGGAAAGACTTCAGTGTGAGATTTAACTTTTTGTTGGATTTAAGATGAAAATATTCTGGATAGAAAGATGCACCGCCACTAGTAATGATCTTACCTTTCCTCCTGCTGCGCGGCTGTCAAAGCAAAGCGTTTCCTGTCAGTAGTCTCTTGGTAAAGCATAAACAAGACCAAGCAATGAGGTTTCTGCTGCCGAAGTGGAGCTATAACCAAGTTTCTGCTAATCCCTCTGCTCAAATATAGCAAAGGGTTTCTCGTTGACATGATGTGAAGGAAATGAGGCTCGAGAGCTAACAAGGATCTCTGTGATAGTTTCCTTAGTGTGGCATGGCAGGAACGTGTATCTTAGTTGTTGCTTTAGGGCGCCCCACAAATCGTCTTTTCTTGTAGCTGATCATTCTGTCACGGGAGGGGAGGGGGGGTTTAATCCACTATACTTGAAAACCACTCGTTTTTTTCCTGAGCTATCCTTGAGATTCCTCCCGGAAAGGAGACAGGCTTTTGTTTGAATTTTTCATGCGGGGGCTTTTAGTGAGTACTTCTAAAACAGCAGCGATTCTCTGTGAAAAGGATCCAGCGTGGCAAATTTCAGCTACAGCTCGAAACCGGAGGAAAAGTGTGATTGTCAAATCCGCTGCAAGGACTTGTGAAATTTAGACAGCCAGAAATCTGCCTTTTGTTGTCCACGTGTACCCACACTGAATCATTTATTGGCTTGAGGTTACACAGGATTTCTGTGTTTTTCATTCCAGATTCCTGTGTTTTCTTTGTTTATTCAGATCCACCGGTCTCGGGTCCTCAGAAAAGCTTTCATATCACTTCCCATTGTCAACTGTATTTAAATGCAGCATTGTACTTCACCATGGACGTCTCCAGTCGCAATAAAGCTGTAATACTGTCCGCTTTGAGAGAGGTGTGTTTTAGTGCTGGCCTCTCCTTCTCTGTTAGTCAGGTTCCCACCTCAACCCATGATAAGCTATCTACCCTGAGATGGCTTCCAGCCTGAGGCTGAGGTAACAGGCAGCTCTGTCAGAAAAGCATAATGACAATTTTCACACTTTGTCTATGGACGATCCAGAGAAAGGTGCAGTATCTAAAAAACTGGTCAAAGTTTTCTATTAACCAGCTCATTTTTCTGACAAGTTATCTGTAGATCAGACGGTCGGATTGCTGTGGAGGTTCGTGATCCCCTGAAGATGTATCTTATGGTTCGATCTTTCCTCTAGCACCAATATCAGGCCACTTGCACACAAGAAACATCAAAAGATGCTTCCCACAGTATGACCCCGAGACTTTTCCTGTAGCGCAGGGATACCCAACTTGCTTCAAATGAACTAACTTATTCACAATACTTATGAGCTAAATTAACTTGGCACAAGGATGGACACATTCGAGGATGGTCTGGCGCTTGTTTTGTAAGTTCTATGAGTCTATTCTGATGCTTTTTATGCTTGTGTTTAGGTTTCCATGTTCAGGCTCACGAATGCGATATCTCAGGAACACGTTGATGTAATTTCTTCTGATTTGGCACAAACATCCACTTGGACTGAAAGATGATCCGATTAGAATTCGGTGGTTAAAGGTCTCTGTGACCTCATGGATGTCATTTGTAATGTGACTGATTTGCAGAGGCATACAACTGCACGTTGGTAATTATAGTTTCTATTCTGTCTCTGGCACCTTATTTACATTGAAAGTACTAAATAATCCAGCAAATTTGATGTTACTCTAAGGCCATTTTTTGCTGATTGATCTGTTCACTGCTGGTGAAAAGGGTTCCCAGGTACAAGTTGTTTCCCTTTTCCTCATTGTGGTTTCAGTGATTGCAAACCAGAGAGCTTTTTTTTAAACTTCAGCAATCATGAACGCGGCCGTGGATGTTCATAAGAGCTGGAAGCCTTTCTCCTTCCTGGTTATCCTTGGTATCTTTCGGCCTCACCAACAGCAAACTGTATTAGTTATTAAGTATTATGTAGGTGAACATTTTCATTCGAGCTAATGTGGATTTTAAGGTTACCGGTAGACACAAAGGATTAATCTTTTCTATTCTGTTTTTTCGTTACTATTGGAATGCAAAGAAGAAGAACATTTACATATTTAACCACAGTAGAAGGACATGCTTGTCATTCTAAACCATCTTGTGACTCGGGACCTGTCTGCCTCATTTAACAACCTATTTCTCCTCTTCAGCATATCAGCAGCCGGCGTCATAAAGACCGAGCAGCAGGCAAACCAGCCAAACCTAAATACAGCCCCTACAGCAAACCGCTGAAAGGCCAGACCAAGCAGCCGGTGAGTCTCAGTCATCTTCATCAGCAACAAAAGTCCTCGTGTCGATCACAACAGTCACAGTGACTGCAGTTATAATAGATGCATCAAGCCATGAGACGCTGTTGTTAGTATAAAAAGTATCATTCTGTCTTGCTTTCAAAAGAAATTTAGCAGTTTGATGTTTCTTTTTTAATCATCTTCCAAAGTGTCTGACGGCACCTAATCCAATGAAATGTCAACTTTCATAACTGGATCACCTGTTACCTGGCTTTTTATTAAAGAGCACTGGCAGGGAACAGCGGGATTTAATTTGATATTTTATTGACCAAAACGCCGTGTATCAAGGCTCCTCCGAGTCAGCGCGCTGGAGGCGGAATGCCGACTGGGGTCGAATGCTATTTATAAGCAATTGCAAATGTCAGTTTTAACTTATTTGGAGTAGCTCGGCGTGTGGTCCTCTGCGTCAGCGTCAGGCAAGTTTACAAACCGCAGAATGCGAGAAGTGAACTGAAAAGAACTTTTGAATGCTTTCCTCAAGCTGATTGTTTAACTTTCCGATTCTCGCGGTCCTATGTGGCAAACCCCCCTCGGCATTCTTGCACGCCAGGCGGATCTTGTTTTTTTTGAGTGCCACATGACGCAGAATCTGTAGGATGCATGAAGGAGCCATGTGGGGAAGATAAAGGAGCATCTGACTTTCCATCCTACAGAAGCTCTCAGAAGACGGCATTAATCACACCCACTGTTTGCCGAGACAAAGCACGGGGGTTACCAGTGTGGGGGAAATGACTTTTTGTGAAACCCATCATTGACTGAGTTAACGGAGAGGATCTCCTTTGATGAGCGGAGAGTAAAGAATGCCTCCCATAGGGTTACGATGCCTGAGTCAGTGATTGATAACCCGTGACGACGGCTGCCGTCCCGGTGCTGTGAGACCGTAGATTTTCCATTACTGATACACAAGATTAAGCCAGATAACTTTGGCGACCTTTTCACCCTATTAGGTTGTTTTTGGAGGTTTGGCCGTCTGTCGTTTCTTTTATTCGCTCTTTTTTTGAGTCTCCCTCAATAAAAACTCCATACCTCCATACTCACTCTTCAAGCAAATCTTCAATTTCTAATATCCAGAAAAAAAGGGCTTTGGATTCAGCATCTTTTTTTTGCCAATGGCTCTTGTCTAAATTGAAATTGTTAAGTGATTAAAGACACGTGTCTACTGCTGTTTCCTATGTCAGCAGCTGATTTCTGGCACCTGTTTGATCCCCTGCCCCCAACTCCCTCTGTGCCGGCACAGCCTTCGTGTCCTCAGACACTTTTCTGTTTATTCATGTGTCTAATGTTTGAGAGGGACACCGCCATGTTGCCTCTGTTGATCCAGGGTTGTAAGAATGAACAGTCTGGAAAATCATGACAACAAAACAGATAAACTGCATTTGTAAAAGAATCGATTAGCAGACTAAAATAAACATTTTGGGGATGTGTCCCCTTATCCAATGCAAGGGTAGAGGATGTCGTATGCTGCACAGACTGTAAAGCAGGGGTCACCAACCTTTTTGAAACTGAGAGCTACTTTAACGGTACTGAGCAGTACGAAGGGCTACTTGTTTGATACAAACTTCCTGAATAACAAAGTTGCACAGATCACCTTTTAATAATAATCATAATATATGTGAAGAGACTGATCACATGTCAATGTTAATTATTCCTCACAATAATTATTAACAATGATTGCGTATTTTGTTCAAAATCGCACCTGTTGTATTTTTGTAAATATTATCACTTCTAAAAAAATTTAGGAAATCATTAACTGTCATATCTTCACATCATGACTCGTTTGTACTAACCACTACCTTCGTAACATTTTTGAACAAATCATGAACTCTGTCCCATGTTTATACAAATGATCAGTTATGTAGAATAAAAAAATCAACTCTTTCACATGTTTAAATGAATCCTATTACATTAGTACTAATCACCACATTTTGGGAAATCTGGGTTAACTTTGCATGAAGCCTGCATGCCGGCCTGTAGTCTGTAGTCACCGACACCAGCTTTTATTTGGGTACCATTTTCTCCACGAAGAAACTAGTAAAAAGTCTTGTCTATAGCCGAGGGGGGAATCCAACCCTCCGAGGCACGCGAGCGTCTTTGGTCGCCTGCGTTCAAACCTCTAGTCTGGGCCTTTTCAATCGTACTGCGTTGCCTCGCTTCTACCCCCGCCACCTACGAGTTGTTGCCCCGCGGCCTGTTCTGAGGATTTACGGACCTGACGACTGTGTGCGCTTGCGGCGGCGCGTCCGGTGCCAACGGGAAGCGCCCGCCATTCGGAACCTGTAAAACCCAGTGCGGTGCGGCGGCCTCTTCCTTTTAAAATCTACATGAATGCAAGCGTTTTTGATTCAAAAAGAACAGAAACTACAATTTTTAGACGGAGCTCCATGGTGACTAGTGCTATTTTTAGAACATGCCTTGCGGGCGACTCACATGGTCCCTGCGGGCGACTAGGTGCCCGCGGGCACCGTGTAGGCTACCTCTGCTGTAAAGCAATCTGAGGCAAATTTATTATTTGAGATATTGAGCTCTATACAAATAAAATATAATTGAATCAAAAATGTGGTCGTTAAAAAAAATGTCAATCCCGGAGCTCAATGTGACGTCTTCAGATTGCACGTTCTTATTAAATTTACATTTAAAGCAGGAAATCCTCACATTTGAGATGTTGGGAAAAAGAAGTGTTGACTGTCAAGATATTTGTCGATTCACTTTCTGTCAGTATAATTAACTAACTGGCAAATTATTTAGGCGCTAAAAATTGGTTGGTATCGAATGTCCTGTCAGATTTGCGATCCCTTTTCTGAGCTTTTTGAACAAATAGTTCCTGATCTGGTTTTTATTTAGATATTTAACATTATCAGACATTGGCTTCTTTTGTTGAAATGAAAAAGGGCTTTGTTTGTATTTCACGCAGCGAGGTATTGTTTTTGGTATCTGTAGTGTTGAAAGTATCAAAAAGGTATTTCTAGCTCAGGTAAAAAATATAATTTTTATTAATGGAAGATTTAAAATGTTGATTTAGTTTAATTTAATATTTTTCGTGACGTGTTTCTCCACCCTGTGAACATACTGACTGTATTTTGTCTCCACCAGATAACGTTGTCCCTGGTTAAGGAGCGCCTGTGTCCGCCTCTCACCACTCAGATCCTCCCTGCTCACCTGGCGTCAGTGGCCGCCGCCCTCAGCAACGCGTTCATGCACCGCTCCAACCACGTCACCAACCACTACCCGACCCCTGCCCTCTTCCAGACACAGACCTTCCCCCCTGCACTGCTCCGCCCGGCCCCCGGGCCTGTCAGGACCTCCCACCCGCAAGTCCTATTTGCCCCTTATTGACCTGTTTGACCCGGGGCGGTTCTGCGACTCCCGTCAAGGACCGAACCATGTGCTTCACCCAGACCAGAACGAGGAGTCGCGTCAGCATCTGCACTCCTTCTATGCATCCGGGAACACCTTCTCACCTATCCTCACATGGATTATCCCACATTTAAAGCTAGACTTAACTGCAGCTACTCATGACGGATTTATTTCTCTAATCCCACTGAAAACTACGATATACATGCTTTCTGTGCCATCCTGCAGCCCCCGGCTCACAGCCGGACCCCGGACCTGGATCTACATTGTACCGCAATAATGTATAAGACTAACCCCCGTGAACTATGCAGTGTCATTATTTCATGATGCGAGGCACAGTTTGAGCTAAACTACAGTAGGGTTGTGCTTTTTGTAAAGATACAGCGTGGCACTAAGATCATTGCTTTAGTGGAGGATTACTGTCGCTCGTTATTTAAAAGGCTGTCACTGATCTTAAGAGCGAGCGAGTCCCTCCTCTGTTCATGTATGCACTTTAAGCCCCTCCTCTGTTGATGTCTACATTAGCTGGCTAGACTGTGTTAGATTGTTAGAGTACGTGTCGTGACGTGTGTTTTTGTATCCGTCCTTGCAAATCTGTATGTGTGTGTGCAAGCGTGTGCTTCTGCATGTGTGCTTGACTGGGTGCATTTGGACATGTGTGTGTGTGTGTGTGTGTGTGTGTGTGTGTGTGTGTGTGTGTGAGAGAGAGAGCTTCCCATCCACCATAGGCCATCCTAGTTGATACCCAGCACACATCGTCACTGACCATGTCTCGGGCCAGAGGGACCACAAAGGCTTGTGTATATTAACTGTCAAGTATGTAAAAGGTGAACAATTTCAAATAAAAAGAGTCCTAATTTGTTCATGCTGGTGATGTGAAGTTCAGTTCATACAGGACAAGTTCAAATCATAACTCTTTTAAATATAATATAAACGGACAAGAGAATCCCATAATACAGTACATGTATCTCTTGCTGTGAACTGAAGGATGTTCACTCTGTTTGTATCAAATTGTGCATTTACAGCAACACTTACCACCACATTGTGCTTCTCCGACGCACGAACACACTCAGACTACTTAATTCAAATTCAGAATACAGCATTGAAATTCCTAACACAAGTCCATTTCCACCACTACCAAAATATGCTTCAGCAGGATGTGCGCTCTCCTTCTTTGTATCACGACGTGTGCTTGTAATACAAAAACTGATCTATAATCCTGATGTCAATTTTAAATTATTTACAGCATCATATCGTATATATAACTAGAAAGAGCCAGCAGAGCAGACGTGTCCACAAGTGATGGCAAACGTATTACATTTGGGTATATTCACGCTTACTGGATGACAGATGACCTGTTGGAATAATAATGCAGCAGATTGTTCTCCAGCAGCGGCTGATGAGGCGACTGTACTACTTCACTTTACCTCAAAGGATAATTGTATTTTCCTTCCCGTCAACTAACCCCATGAAAAGAAAACATATATTATGTGCTAGTACATCTCTCAATACTTTATGATTCATGCTAATATTGTAACTATACATTTTATTTAGAGAGTTTATTCTACAATACATAAAGGCGCTTTAAAAAGAGATTCATGACAAGTAAACCTGTTAATAGCTTCCATGTGGAGATGCTGCCGGTGTTTCAGTTTAATGAGTGACCGTGTTAACTGGTGACTCTCAGCTAAATGCGTCATGCTTGCAGAACATGTAGTCTCTTCTAAAAACCTTTCAATCAATTTAAAATACAGACTCATCTGTGTTCATTATCGACGCCGATCATTAAAATAAGTTACTACAAGCAACCACGGACACGTTGGGCTGAAAGTCACCAGCTGACACGGTCACTCGTTAAACTGAAACACCCGCTGCTCTAAAAAGGTTGTGATCCTGTCGAAATTCTGTAGGACTTGACTCCGCTGTTGGACTATCGCTTCAAACAACTGAACACTCAACAACCAGACATTTTGATGCTGAATTCAGTGTTCAAAGCTTGCTAACTCGTCTGGATGGTTGGGGCAAAACACCTCTTCAGTTGCATATTACATTACATTAATTTAGCCAAAGCGACTTACAATTCAGATTCTATCACATTTCTACACCGTAGGCACAGCTACGGGAGCAATTTTGGGGTTAAGTGTCTTGCGCAAGGACACATGCGACTAGCGGAGCCGGGGTTCGAACCGCCAACCCTCTGATTGAAAGACGGCCCTGCTATCCACTTAGCCACAATCACCCCAGTTGCCCAAACATGAGCAAGGCATATTTGCACATGCCAAGTCACAAATATATATTTTCATTTAAGAAACATTTTAAGTAAATTCCTCAAAAAGCTGGGCACTGTCATTTTTTGTAGACGGTGTAAATTGGGTATTTGTTGGGGGACTATTTCCAGTCTTGGATTAATACACATTTACATTACATTACATTACAGTCATTTAGCAGACGCTTTTATCCAAAGTGACTTACAATTCAGAGTCTATCACATTTCTACACTGTAGGCACAGCTACGGGAGCAAAATTTGGTGCTCTATTGAGCATTTACAGCAGCAGGACAGTGGGATTGACTCAAAATAAACTACAATGTGTGTGTTCATGGTAATGAAGGAACAACCACTGCAACAGGGTGACTCGTTTGTGTTTTTAATAGTTTTTGGACAATAGAGTTCTGTGGCACGGAAGAATAAAATATATCAATATTTACTTGTTAGCAGGAGAATTTCCTTGTTGGTTTTGGACTCCTCGTGGTATTTGTTGACAATAACCCTAACCCTTATCCTTCAATGATCCGGGTCGCTGGAATTCCCCGTGTCAGCAACGTCATATTTGGACAGACGTCGGTCTAGTTTGTTTGTATATTTTCATCTTTACAATAACTTTAGCAGTTCTTCTCTAGCCTTCTCTATAATTGTCCTGTAAGCAAGTCTGAGACGTTGTACACCACATTGATACATTTGGCACAAACACAACAAACAAGTACAGAGTTAGCCGCACATCTAAAACTGATTGATGTGACCATGATGGAAACATTTTTCTGCAGCCATTAACCTGTTTCTATCAAAAACAAATGCGACTACGATGCAGTATACCGCTGTATTTACACGCAGAGGATTCAATAAAAGACATTCACGTGGCAGACAAACATTGGCCCATATATCAGAAAAAAATAATCACAGACACTGATGCTCGCATGCACACACCATAAATACATCCACGATGTCTTGACATCTTAGAGCCCACATGGCTTTGTTCCATCCAGGAAATAACATCACTGACAAAAGCAAGCCCGAGCGCTCTAACTCTGACATTTTTGGAGGGACCCCAATTCACCACAACACCATAACTCATGCGGTTCATATTAAGCTCAGTGTACAGTCTGTGAACTTTTCCATGAACCCTTAAGCTCATTCATCCATCCCTCGTTTGTAGCACATCTACCCCCCGAACTCCCCAAGGCATGAAAGATGGCCGTGCAGCCAGATGAGGGAGCCTCTTTCCCCCGCTCGCTCTCCAAAACCAATACAGAATCTCTGGGCCCCATCTTGCTTCCATTTAATCTCACTGGAGCAATGATCACAAACATCTGTAAGTGGGATGCGGAGCCTCTCTATCTGGCTGTTCAGGAGAGCCATCAGCAGAAAAACACTGCCTGACTGCTTCGCCGTCAGCGGGGAAAACGCTGTGAACAGCTGGACTTCCAACCAAGCGAGTGGTGGAATGTAGAATACGCCTGAGTGTGACTCAGAGAGAACGTCTTAGTTCTTGGCTCCAGTTTATCACCAGACTAATACTGAAATCAAGTGAACCAAAGCTGAAGCCCGTTACAAGACAATGAGTACAATAATGATGAAAAACACTGACATTAAAGGCTTGTTAATATCAATAACCAATAGTGAGTGAATATGTGTACCTGAAACTAAAAAAATACAATATAAAACTAGTATTTAACATATTCATGATCATCAGGCTATGGTGCAACAGTTGATATAATGAATAATTAACAAACAGGCTACGGTCATAATTTACTGCGTAATGTTTGGTATGAATGTTCACTAACAGCAGTTGTTTTACACTAGTTACGTTACGCTGATACGTTTTTACAAACCATGATCTCTTTTCTAAGCCTAAACCGTGTGATACAAGGTAGTGTGAGTGTGATACAAGTGGTGATACAAGGTAGTGTG
>NW_022280069.1:1624946-1683050 GCF_004355925.1 Anarrhichthys ocellatus | reverse complement strand
GTGATACAAGGTAGTGTGAGTGTGATACAAGTGGTGATACAAGGTAGATATAAAT
Organism: Anarrhichthys ocellatus; assembly: GCF_004355925.1. Taxonomy (NCBI): domain Eukaryota; kingdom Metazoa; phylum Chordata; class Actinopteri; order Perciformes; family Anarhichadidae; genus Anarrhichthys; species Anarrhichthys ocellatus. The sequence continues at coordinate 1,682,995 of NW_022280069.1, read as the reverse complement.
CATATTTCTGATTTGCAAAAATGGTAAATGCCAACATCTGGCGACTGGGGTTGCATTAAAAACATAAAGTAAAAATTGTAATAATACCTCAAACATAAAAATCATTTTGTCATTTGTCAAAACGAAGGTCCAAATACATTGCTGGGGGAAAATGGTGTGGGAGAAATGCAGAATCATTTATTTCACTGACTCAAAAAAACAATTTTGTTGCTAAAATCAGTTAATAAAATAACCAACAAAAGTAAGAACGTAAACTGTGTTGCTGAAAAGCCACAAATTATAGGTCGGTTGTTCTCATTGATGGCTGCTTTCCCAGTTGTAAAAACAACTGAGTCTGTGGTGGATTTGTTTGTGGTATTAAGATTGTGGACTTCGTGTGTTCGTGTGCCAGAGCCAGAAGAATGGCGGCAAAAAATAAAGCCGTGTAAACGGCAACAAGCACAGATGAGGTCGACACAGCTGCACAGGCTTGCAGATAAGTAGAAAATAAAGATTCTTAAACTTGTCATATTTCTTTGATTAACATGAAAAAGCTGCAGCATCCGTTTCGCCTGAAAATAATATCTGATCGTTTGGAGCAAAACAACACAACTCTCCCAGAACAGAACACGGCTAACATCAACATGATGTCAGTCTGAACGATGGCATGAAAATAACTGGCAATGCAGTCTAATTATCAGACTAAAATTATCCAGTTGTCAGAAGCACAACTGGCAGAAAGTTTAGAGGAGCTGGTAAGAAAACAGAAGGAGGAAAAAAACCTCTTGACTAGAATTTATTTATGGAAAACTGAACTGCCACTTTTTTCATTTAATTCACTTTTAATGGGCAAAACCTGTGTATCATTATCATCAGGCCTGATGAAGCATTGTTATGATCCTAAAATAGAAAAAAGGATTATTTCCCTGAAGTCTGTTGTCACGGATCTTAGGTCTAAATTATGTGACATTTCCTGCTCGTGAGATCCAAAAAGTCCTGTTTCAGATCCATGTGACATTTCCTTATAGGCCGCGACGTACAAAGAAAACAATAGAACAATGGAATAAAAGCAGCACATTGTCCACTTATTACCTGCTCAGAATAACAACAAGCACTGTTCAACTTGTAAAAAAAAAATAATAGCACAACACAAAGGGTGACAAAGTTATTTATGACTTAGCCCTACACCCCCACGGTGACAATAAAGAGCGTGTCGACATATGTTTCTGAAATACTGGCCAACAGGTATAACCTTTTACATTTTATACATAACACTCAGTACAAAGTGGGTGAATTGCTTCTGCAATCGTAGCTTTAAATAAAACAGTTCAGTGTTATTGGAGATAATTAATAGTAAATCATGACTTGCTATAGATTTATGATGCAGGCACTGTAAAGAGAAAGAAGTTGTCTTTCATTTTTCATATACAGACGGTCAAGAAGAGAAACCCCTGAAGGCCGCAGCGCTCTGGCGAGATGTTATAACAGATACTCGACATGAGCTGCACTGACATTGCCCTCAGGACTCCTGGCAGGTCCAGGCAAGCCCGTTTTACACGTCCGTGCAAAAGATTTGATTCAACGTCATGATGAATGCCTCAATCAACATTCCAGTCCATTAAAGGCTTTGACGTTTGGACGTTTACAAAAAGGCTCTCTCGCGGGCAATGATCTTCTTGAAATGCAGTCCCGCTTGTGAATTTGTCAGAACACCTGCATTTAAAAGCGTCCTGGTTTTAGTGTCCTGTGTGGGTGTTGTTTTTACAGAGGGCTTTTAGGCTCCAGTAACAAAAGATAAAGATTTAACGAGAGAGGAGGCACTGAAAGGTTTGCTCACCGGTTGCTCTCGGAACAAAGTGGCTACTTTTTCAAGTGACTCACTGAAGCTCAAAGTAGGTTTAGAGCAGAAAGGTTGAGACTTACTTAAAGGACACACACACACACACACACACACACACACACACACACACACGTGCACGTATAAACACACACACTCACATTTTATATAATCACACACACCTACATACATTTTCTTGACGTTTGGGGACATTACATTGACTTACATTCATTTCCTGAAGACTTGCTGTGACTCGCCTAATCCTAACTCATCCTAACTCTAACCCTAACCTTAACCTATTCCTTTGTTTATTTTCGTCTTTTAAACATACCAGATTTTTATAGACCATGGAGATTTGGAGATTTCTTATAATACAATAGACTTCTTAGGATAAACGTCTATATTATGCAGCAAACAATATATGAGGCAGATGGCGACTTGAACTGAGGTTGTGTTTACCATGTTTACAAGAAGAGTCCATTTGAATAAAGGAATAAATTAGTTTTTTTTTCTCAACTTTTTAAGTGGAAGTTTTGCAAAAGTTAAAAGTTCACGAGTTGCGACATATGCTGATATTTATAAAAATGTCAGAGCCGATTAAGGTTACGCTTAAAATGTCTTTGAAAAGGCACAAGGACACAAAATCCTTTTTTTATATCCTTTGTCAGTCACCTGGCAACAGTCTTCTCTCGACTTCAGCCACTCGAATGCTAAAACCTCACGTCCCATGTCAGAAATACAACCGGAAGGGTTCAATATGAAAGCAGCAGAAGTAAAAATGTGACTGTTTCAGCAACAAAAACATATGTTTTAACGCATTGTAACTTACGAAAAGTTGTTCGTAAGTTGTTCTAAAACTTTATTATGTGTGTTCTCTTGCTACATGGATGCAGTCTTTTCAATAAAACTACTGAAGTGGTGTAACTTAAGTACGGAAGTTACGTGACGGATACATCAGTGTTGTCTTGTGTCTCCACACGGGACACAGCTGTCTCCTAGCTGATAGGCACGTGATGTCGGACATCCTCATCCACCCTGACCTCCCACCTGTGTGGAGTTTGTCGCCCTTTAACTTCCCTGCATAGTTACGTGGATTACATACAAATTGTTTTTTGGGAAATACAAATTTCAATGCATTAATTTTTGTACGTGTAGCTACTATCAGTGTTTTAAGTATAAGGGACAAAGTTAAAATCAGGAAAGTGGAATTAGTGGACTTTGCAGTTATAATTTGCCTTTAATCCAAACTGAATTAACGCTTCATGTCTTTTCGTATTTAACGTTCTAGTTTTTCCATAATTTGACTAAAAAACAGACATGACTCGTACCTCAGTGTGACTTTAAAATCACACGCAGCTCGTGAAGTGTCCCACTATCAGGCGCTGGTTTGCATCTGGCTCTTGAAAACTCTGGGACTCCGCTATAAGAACAGGGGTACATGAACAAAGAGCAATCCAAAACATTTCAAGGACTTGGCTGACAGCTGTTTTATCACAGTGCTCATGAATATAGACAGCATCGCCTACTCCTGTTATTGTGACTCACACAAAGCAGCTGACTCAGAAAATCACTCTGGCTATTTAACTGTTCATCTCCTATAGATTCTGGTGTTGATTGTAGTCCGCGATACCAAAGTCGCTTTCTTTTGCAAGTCGAAAGTAATCGTTTGAGTAAAGTCCCAAAACAAGACGGTGAAAGGAATAGTTTAACATTTTGGAAGATACACTCTTTGGCTTTCTGGCAGCGATATACATGATTTAGACTGTTACCACTTTCACATCTGTCTGTTAAATGTAAGCAGCCAGTTAGCTTAGCTTAGCACAAAGACTGGAAGCAGGGGGAAACAGCAGCCTGACTCTGTCCAAAGGTTAGGTCTGCCTACCGCTAGGGTTCATGATTCTATGGTTTCATTTTGTTGGAATTTTAGAGTTAGAGTCGGTTTTTAGAGAGGGAGTTTTAAATATCTCTTTAAATCTGAAAATACTCTCAACAGCCTTAAAAAAGACAGCCTCATTAGCATGCGTTACAGAATGACCTCACCTCTCTGTAATCTCCCTGCCCATCTGACGGGCACCATCAATTATTGAGCCATTAATTATTGGCTGAAACTGGTGTCAGTCAAGTGAGACGGACACTTTGACCCTGATGAATACCACAGAGCAGTAAACACACAGCGACCGTCCGGCCGTGAGCGCTTGTGAGTGGACACATTTGAGAGGTGCTATAAATTTCAAGGACAGGGAACTATAGTAGAAGGTGAGCTTCCATGACAATGTCTGTCTCATATAACAGAATGCACGATGGTGTAAATACTTACACTGCTCCGTTTCATTTCAAGGAACCAAATAAGCAGGAAAAAAAGACATTAACGCGTTTAATTTGGGCACATATGGAGGCAACGCATCTGTGGAAAGAGTTGGAGATACTGGATGAGAGATTCACTGGTACTATGCAAGCTGCTGGTGGCTGGAAGATCACAATCTCTTAATGTAACCTTCCTGGAGCCCTTCAGAGTGAACGCTCAGCTTAGAGAGCGATTTTATCTTCTGCTCAGACTTATTGAGCTTATTTCAGTCCGCTGGGTTTGAAGAGAGCTGCATTAAAGCTCTCAGAGTTCATGCTTTTACTCCCTCTGGGGCCACCGCCATCGATGTTCATTTACATACGCGGTGCTTTGGATGAAAGCACCGTACTTATGTAAGGTAGATATCCTAAATGATTCAGTGTTACATTTAATGTTTCAGAATTCTTGGTGAAAATATGTGATATTCTCTTTCTTACTGTCAACAAATCCAATTAAAGAAAATAACAAAACAAACAATAACTACTAACAGGTATCGTTTGTGCATCCAAAGCCTGATCGATCATATAGCTGTTAAAAACACATTAATGAGCCACACCATTAGTGTGGGTGACATGTTTGGTCATTACCATGACTGCTGTGGTTTATTCTGAGTCAAATCCAACATACACCGTCTTACTGCCAGAAACACTCACTAGAGTCCAAATGTGTATCAGTCCAAAAATAGTTCCTGACAAATAAACAATTCACTCCCGTTGGAGTCAGTGCTTAAAGATTCAAAAGAATAAGTGCCACTACTCCCCCTATTCACATGCTAACAGCAACCATTGTTACATTCTGGATTTCTACAGTGAATAAAAGATACTAGGATAAAAAAGAGAAAGACAAATCGAAGTTTTTTTTTTTACTTCAAACTAACCACATCATTTCGGACCTTTTGAAAATGTCTGCCCTGAAGAATCCTTTTGTGTAAATCAAAAGAGCAGATTCAGAACACTTTTGTGTTTGGGTTTCATTATGTCTGTTCACAAATTTAAAAAAGTTATGCCGAATAGTTCAGTAAGTATTTTACAGAAAGGACGTGAACATTGTTTCGATAAATTACAGCAACCTCGTTCCCCCCCCGTACCGAGTCGTGCGTCAGCTCGTCCAGATGCTCTCCATCTTGTTTTTATGTTCATACAGCTTATGAGGCGCGGAGCAAAAACACTTATGCTGGGCTTTATGATTTTTAATCAACCAGAGAACCTGATAGCGGCCCGCTTCCAGCACTGGTTTTAGTAAAGTTTGCTATAAACTAAAAGGTGACTTTCAGTGACTAATTGATATTTTTTTGTCCAAATGTATCCAATTAAATACACGATTCAATGTGTCCCTTACAAAATCATTTCTCCTCTTCATATAGTCTGTGAAGACATTCAGTCATTCGTGGTGTGTCCATGTTTCCATATTTTGTTAGCGATGTGGAGACGTTGCTGACAACATCTCATTGAATAAATGAAATAGGAGTTGAAGGAATTCTGGCTTGTCTTCGCCACATCAACTCCAATTTGACTTATAACTAGATGACATGGTATCTGGAATTACAGGGGGACAAAACTTTAGTTGTATCACGTGACGACCTGCACCACCTGACGACCTGCACCACCTTCAGGAAATGACAATAATAGCAGCAGCAGTTTAGAACTGCAGATGTAGAGGTGCTGATGTCGCCTCCTACAGGCAAGCACATTTACAATCGCTGTAACGCTGGCACGACCTGCAGGCAACGAGGCAATTCATTGCTGCTTTGAGTTTTAACATTTTACAATCATCCAATCTGTCATTGGATATTAAATAATAAAAAACAATTCAGCGTGTGGTTGTAAAACACCAAATGTTAGGCTTCCTGTAGATAGTTATCCAGGACGGTCATATTGAGATTTAAAACCTATTTTCCAACGGGGTCCAGGACAAAATGGCAAAATAAACTTTTCACAAATAAAATCACACAAAACAAAAACCTCAGACTTAACAACAAAACTGTTTAAAGTTAAACACCCATACAATTTGCCTTGATATGTTGCTGCATAACAATAAACACAGGAAGAGAAGATACAAATAAAATGCATGTATTGGAAAAGTCAAGAATTACAAATAGAAAACGAAAAAATGACAATAACAACAAGGAAAATACATTTTAAAACAGTATGTCAAATATATCTGTATTTAAAATGAAAAGAACTATAGTGATGGAAATGTGACAAACATATTGACCAAGGAACGTGCAAAGGTTCACATGTCAAGAACATGTGCAATGTACAGAGATAACAATCCAAAAGATGTGCATTAAAATAAGGCACTGGGTCAGATGGAAACTTCACGACGGGCATTGCTATTTTTGTAATAACAAGGTATCAAATATCAAAGGACAATATACAATATCAAAGCCTTGCTTGAAGATGTTATTTTTGTATGCGCATATAACACCATATGACCTGTTTACTATCAAGGTGTGAGCCACCGGAGAGCTGGGTGGATCAGATAAGCATCAGCCACATAGTGTTAAACCACACCGGCTTATGAGCCGGGGATGCTGCGGTGTGTCGCTGTGGTAACCCGCTCCCTCTGCCCCTTCGTCAGCCTGCAGGGCGGACGTGGATGAAAGACATCTCGGAGTCTGAAGCTCGGGAGTTTACAGTTTGCAGAATTGTCCGCCAAACCCCTTCCTCCCTTCCCCCACTCCCACCCCTCCCCCGGCCATCGCCGGAACACTGCACATCATAACATCAACGAGGACAAAAAACATAGCGGACATGTTTTCAGCCGGACAAGTTATCACTGTAATGAGGCTGTCGCTGTGGCGACGTCCCAGGGTTACGGCGCGACAGCCAGGACAGGTGAGATCACGGCGGGCAGCGGCCGTGACTTTCAGGAGCTCTAAACCTCGTGTTGTGCCTCGACACATGACATGCAGCCAGCCAGCCAGCCCTTTGATGCTACCTGCCATTTTCTGTTAAGTGGAGAGGTTGTTGCCTACCGGAAATTGGCGTGGGCCGACAATCAAAAATATAGATTCAGACTTGGCAGTTCATGAAAGCTTTTATATTTCTAAACACAAAGACATGAAGTCATGCGTTTTATATTTCTGGCAGCACCGACAGCGTTTTGTTTGAACAAAATGATATGCAATAAGGGCAGAGAACCAAAACTTGATAAAAACATGGCATATTATTGCCAATGTAAATGTCTGATTTCCCTAAAGGACATGGCACCAAGTGGACTCACTTCTCTCCATATTTCCTCTATTTTTCCCTGTCAGTGCAGGAATTGCATTCAAAGACTTAAACATGTGCATTCAGGCCATTTTTAGTGCAAATGGCCCCAATATAATCGTGTTCTCTGATTTCTTTATCACAAAATGTATTTATTTTTTCTTCAATTGAACTACTCTGGAAAAAAACATAATGCTGCATCATCCCTCTCGCCACTCGCTCAACTCAAGGTTTGACATTTTTATGTAGTTGACAGTAAAACTGATGTGCAGTGAAAAGTGGTTATCAATCCAGCAGGTCAACATTTTAAGTGCATATACATGAGTTTTTTTATGAGGGTGTATGATGGATGTTATTTTCTGGGCTATTTTTGCAAAGATTTTCATTTTCTTTTCCAGAGATGGATGGACTGACGGGAATGCTGTGTTAGCACAGTGCGCTGCTGCCCCCACGTGGCAAACAGGGGGAAATGCATTTGCAAGTATTGAATCCTGAGTTTCAATAAAGCCGGTTATGATTGATAAAGTGTACACGGTTGAAAGACCAATTGGAGATATATTTGTCTTTATATTTAGGGAGTCGGTGTCAGGCCTGATTTAAAGGCCTCATGGGTGGAGTCTGTCACATGAAGTGATGTACTTAAATGCACTTAATGCACCTCGTCTTAGTAGGAAAAAGCACAGGTGCTTCTGATAACATTAACGAGGGCTCTGTTTGATTCAAGTGTTCCAGTAAACCATGAGAATGTGATTGTGAGCCAGCATGCACAGAACCAGGACCCTGGAACTGAAGCAGCTAAAACAAATTCAGTAATCATTTATTATGTACACCTGTGCTTTTCTAACTGTGGCGTGTCAAAATGTCTTCCTTTAAAGTTACTGTGAGGAGCTTTTAACTGGTTATGAAACGGTCTCAATTTAATGCTGATGCCTCTATATGACCCACGTAATTACAGACCGTATTGCCGGGCCTGCTGGGGGGAAGGGAGGCACGGGAGAACCAGAACCAGAACCAGGGGGCAGACTGTCAGACCCAGCTGCAGTGAAATGAGAGATTTTCTAAAGGGACTCTGGTGCTCAAAAGCACTACCACTTTTGTCCACAGGGACCGCCAACATCAAGTGAAGTGAACTATGTGAAAGAAACCAAACACATTAACATTCAGTGTGCTTAATGCATCTTATGAAAAATGTAGCTTTGCAAGAAATTTTTATTTTTTTTCTAGCGTTCTAGAGTTTTTATAGCGGTGATAAATCAGTGAAAGATGATGCAACTCTGTCTTCAGAAGAGGCCTTGCTGGTTTGCTCTGGATTTCCATTCAGAGGGCTGAAAGCCAGAATGATTCAAATCCACTAGACGTTCAGTGTTTGGCATCTTAAACACACAGTGTTGTCACCTTCTAATATACTGCCGAGGGAAAAGTTTATTCACAAAGTGAGTGTTATTTTTGGTGCCTGTCACATTTTTAAAAAATGCAGTATTTTCCACTTTTACCTCAGGAGCTCCGTCAATGAGTGTGAAGGGCCAGATTTGGAACTGAAACAATCACCATCAACTCTGACAGACAGCACCGAGTACTGAGAGTGCAGTTTGAGTCATGAGATCCTTTGATACGTCCAAACTTTTCACACTTTATAAGTGAAAACTTTGATACGCCTCGTTTGCAGGCTTGTGACTAAAATGTCACAACACCCACTGTTCCCACTTTGTCCTCTTCTTTGGCAGGCTGCACACAGTCACATCCTGCACAAATCCAAAATTAATTTTGTTGCCAGGGAAACCGTTGAAAGCTGAATTCAGTTTAAAAGACTTTTATATCTTCAGACGAACAGAGATGGACCCAACCATAATTGCTTTACAGTTATGGTGCAGAACGTGATGAGTGGTTCCATCCGTCCGTCCGTCCATGAGTCCTACAACCTGGAAACAAGTACGCGTTTTTGGAGTCCCGGCTCCCTCTACAATATAAAATATTCAATAGCAGTATCATACTGTGAACAGCAAATACAGCAGAGCAGTTGTACCTCAAAGTAAAGTACATTCATGGTAAAGCTGTTTTACTGTGACACTTCACTTAACGGCTAATTGTGATAAGTTGTTGGCACCAGTGTTGTGAGTTAAAGTTAAAAACACTATAAAACAGTGTTGGGAGAAGCCTTTGCTACTCCTTTCCATACGATGAACCACATTCAAATTCAATTCAATATGCTTTATTGGCATGACTGTAACAAGGACAAGGCTGCCAAAGCGTCACCGGGCAGACATTACATTTCCAGGATCCCTCTGAGTGGTGGCACAGAGCCGGCCCGCCTTATTGACAGTGTGGAAAGATCAGGGGTTATAATCTCCCACTGGAAAGATTGTAATCGAAAGCTGTGGTCGGTGTTCATCTTATGTTTGGACATTTCATCACAGGGTTTGTGATTCAACTCTCTGGATAAAGTAGACAAGCAGCTCTTTCAGCGAAGCAGCATGCGACGTAGTGACTCACAGGGTCCGACTAACGTTTAGTTTTTAAGCCATTCTGGCAACACGAAGCTCCGCTGTGATGAAAGAAAGATGCCATCAGCATTTGGGCAGAAAGTTCCCTTGTGCATCTCTGTGGTGAGCGGCTTCTCAACATAATAAAAAGGGCACGATGTGGGAAAGCACTGAACCACATAACTTATAATGAAAAGTAGAAACATGTCTGTGAATGTCATTAACTACATGTATTTGTAATCTTTGTGATACTACTATACATACTGTTTTAGTGTTGAGGTTCAAAGTGTATTTGTGCCAATGAAAACAATCGTACCACGACGTCCATTTAGTAGCTGTTCTGTAGATTTAGATCACATCAACATTCCTATTGTAGTGCTATCTATTATTCCACATCAACATTCCTATTGTAGTGCTATCTATTATTCCACAAGTCTTCTATGATCTTTGGAATATCAAATTAAAAAAAAGAAGCACCGTCTGTTCTTGAGGGACGTCATCAAGGCGACCACGAGGAGAGGGAGACCAGGAGTTTAATCGGGTATTGAACCCCGTGCCGCGTAGCCTCAGGACTCCTCTTTCCGTCCACTCCACAGCCGAGTGGGCGGATGAGGAGGCTGTTAACGAGGTTCTAAGGACTCTAATTGAGGAGTAGGAGGTCATCTCTGCACTGAGATTTGAGTCTTGGCCAAACATGTGATCAGCCCGGTTGAGAGTTCAGAGGAGTGTGTGAAGAGTCGGGATGGAACACAGCCAAGAGCTGAGAGAGAGGAGGCAGATGGTGGAAATACATGAGAAACAGAGTTCAACCAAGAGAGCAGAGAAACGAGGACAGAAGTAGCGCTGCATCGACTTTACTCTTCAGTTCACTCACACCTAAACCCTGGAGGGTGTTTTCCATGCAGCAAGGGTCTAACAAAAAGTAGCAATCAAGTTGCATCATGGGAATTGTAGGATCCAGTATTTTTCAAGGTGGGATTATCTCAGCCTCTCTATCAACTTTGACCACTTTGATTTAAAAATTAGTTTGAAAAAGCTTGTTTTGTCCAAAACAATCATGTGTCATGTGTTGACTGATGGATGAATTGCAATGAAGTGAGGCACACACATCCATGCGTCTTCTTCACCAGCATGAGGTCAAACTTGTTTATGACAAAATGTCTTCCAAATGTATGACATTCCCATAAGCCTCTACCAAACCTGTGCTAATAAGCAAATGTAGCAAACGTTAACCTGATAAGCTAAGATGGTGGACGTGGTAGAATGACCTGCTCAACATAACACGTTAGCATTTAGCTGAAAGCATGCGCTGTGCCTGAATACAGCTCCACAGAAGCATGAAGTCTTAAAATGAAATAGTGATTTATTGTCTTTTAATCTATTAATTATTGCAGCTCCAGTTAGAAATACTCACAAGAACCTTAAAGCTCAGATCTGTACGGATTTTGTGGACGACAGTTTAGTAATTAAAGAAAAGCATCCAAGTTGTGGTTAAATTAAAGTTTGGCCTTTCAGTGAGTAACATGGAATTTGGTTTCAATAAAAGCAGAATCTGAACTCCTCCCACATGCGATGCCGCCGACACATTCAGAGCAAAAAGGGCGTACAAGAGACCTCTTTATTGAATTTATTAAGTTGTATTCAGACACTCAAAACTGATCAGCCCATCACTAGTAATGCTGTTTTACATCATCAAAATTCATTAAGCCGTAAGAGAGACCACCAGTAAGGTTAATTATGCCACCCGCTTATAGCTGTAGGTTAGCAAGTCCAACACAGTCCGTCATATAAAATCGAAGGGCAAGTCATTAATTAAAACATGATCAACACTGTGCAATGCCATAAAAGTTCCTTTCAAACATGACCATGGACCCTTTCTGAGAAAAGTAACAAGACACCAGGGAGGGGATTTTTTTTTTGTTAAGACCACTACATATACCTAAGAGAGACCACCACTGCTTAACATGTGACCAGTTTGTGACACGGTCTGGTATGAAGCAAAAAGAAAACTATAGTGAACTGTACAATTGTTCGGAATCTCTAGACAATTTCCTTGTGAGCTCAGGAGCTCTGCAAGCGGTGCTAAAGGAGGAAGAAGACAACATTGCACCTTATAACAACATTTCAGGATATATATATATATTTTTTTTTCCACAGACAATGGGTGGTAGTCCAATATTCTGTTTGTGTGCGGCCTGAACTGTATTCTAAAAACGACCCCCCCTAATTTGATTGAGATCACCCAAATCGATGCAGGTTGCCTACTGGCCTGGACAGACACAGAGCGGATGAACAAAGAGTTTAACATCGTGTGCTCAAAGTCTTCTTTGAGCAGTTTCCTGTTGATTTTATTTCCCACGTGAAACCGTATCAGTGTCTAAATGTGACGGACCTTCAGGCAACATGAAAGGATTTTGTTAAAATAGAATTTAGAAAAAAATCCCGCCATGTTGGCCTGAAGGTGTTGGTTCCCGATCTTTACAAAACTCCATGTTTTCCACACCGCAAAGACTTTGTTGTTGACGTGCGGCAATATTGCTCTACAGATGGTCGCGCAGAATAGGAAGCTAGATGTGTATCAAGGCAGTTTTTTTTACTTTTCAATACTCTCAAAAGACTTGTGTATTTTCCAACTTTTTTTACAAACTGGACAGTACCGAAAGTATCTTCCGCCCTTCGCATTAGGAGCCTTGGATGAGGATGTCTTCCTGTGTAACAAGCGGGGGGGGGGGTCTTTCCTGGCACCGTTTCAATACAACGATGCCTCACAGCCGGCATCTCGAGGTGGGAACAATTGGGTTTCTTCTGATTGTGAGCGTAACTTAACCCGCGCACAAAGAGCATCACAGGCACAACACCATTCGCACCCCAGTCGACCCTGTGAAGTGACAAATGAGGCTACACCTTCTCATCAGCAGATCACGCAATCACACGCTCGCAGGTCTGTCGCTCGCTCGTCTTTCTGAAACGTGGGTTAGTCTTCCAAACTGAGTAAGAGATAAAAATGTGTTTTTAGGCGTTGTAGTGATACATGCATCCATTATACTGATATACACTTCTTAAAAAAAAGTTGAAAAAAAAAAAAAAAAAAAAAAAAGAACATCAAAAAAACAAAAACAAAAGTATTAGAAATGCAGCTATACAGAGTCTTTTAGCTATTCCAGGGGAGTGAGGCTGACGTCAAGAAGCCAAGGAGCCCGATGTCCAGATGGGAGGGAGGAGGAGGGGCAGAGGATGTGTGTGTGTGGGGTGAGCAGGAAGAGTTAGTTATTACTGCAGCAGGAACGGCCGGTGGGCTGAGCCGTCTCCGTCAGGTCCACCCCCCGGTTCCGCCCGCTGCTGGCTCCGGCTGTCTGAGGCTCATTCTTGGGAAGCTTCTTTGCTGTAATGACACGGCAACAAGATCAGTGACGACGTCACCAAGAAGCTATTCTTAGGAGTTAGTAAATTACATGTACGGTCACTTCATTGTACTTTTCATTGTTCTGGTTCCAGTCTGCGGTCTACATCACAACAGAGGTTATTCAAATATTTTTCAGAGAAGGTCTATGATTTCTGTCCCCTAGACCCAACTGCTCAACTTGTAAAGATGGGACCAGACCAGGCGGCAACCTCCGGTTCTGAAGAGTGAAGCCAATGCGGAAGTGTTTTTAACGTGTGTTCTCTCTTCTGACCAGCAGGAGGCGAGTCCTCTGGTTGTATGAGAAAATGACTCTACTTCTCACATAATTTATTACCTCAGTAAACATTGTAAACATGAGTTTATGGTCTCAATCTCTAGTTTCAGGCTTCTTCATTACAGCATGATGTTCATTTAGTAAATGATTACCATTGAGAGTAAACAGTGTTGGTGTGGGAGTCATCCATGTTTTCATTTCACAACTTTAACTCCTTCACAGTGTTTTCAGTTCATCAAAGTTAAATGCAACATTTTGTTTGCCTAAAAATGTCTTATTTCGTGTTTCCTTGTACTGAACTCCACCCTCTTGTGTCACTTATGGTCACAAAAAATGAAAGCCGGTCTAACGGTTGTGGTTGGGCAGAATAGACTGGGTCTGAATGGATGTTTTAAATTTGAGAATGGGGCATGTTCAGACTAATTTTTTTGTACAGTTTTTGACAACTAATAAAATCATAAAACAGAGGAATAAGCCGGACCGATGCTGGATGTATATATATACACATCAGTATTTGAGTGGGTGAAGTATGGGCGTCACACAAGAGGCTGACGGGACTTTAAATTCAAATGGAGCTCCTGCTCTCAGATGCTGAGTTTAAGGGCTGCGCTCTTCAAAGGCCTCGGTGTCCTCCAGACCAGCTGGAGGCCATGACTAGTCTCTGCCTGAGAGACGTAGTCAACGAGGTCTGACAAGATGCACCATTACTTCAACAGCCACCGGGGAGGTTTCCAAAAAGGGTGGCGAGTACTTGTTGAGCATTATGGGCCGTGACATTTCATTTCAGTATTAACCCGGCCTCCATTATTCATATCCTGTTGTGGCCTTTTGTCATCGGTCCAGTTCATCAGACACAGTGATCGCCTGCATGCAAATACGTGTGCATTTTCCCAAATGTATGGGTGGAGGAGAGCAACCAGAATGCACCGCTGTCTGTCCACAGCTGGTGCAACAAGGCAGGTGGTGAATAGCTCGGCTTGGATTTATTTCATGTGGAGAAAAAAAAAAAAAAAAAAAAAAAAAAAAAAATGATATGAGAGAAACTCACCGATGGCCATGAATATCTCGTTCACGTTCATAGAGGTCTTTGCAGATGTTTCCATAAAAAGCAAGCTGTTATCGTCTGCGTATGACTGTGCATCCTATGAAAGTGAAACCAGGAAATCCTTCATTAAAATGACTTTTAGTCACTCAGTTTGCATGCTCAAAACACTTAATGTGGGAGAAGGTACAGTAGGCAGGACCAAGGCCAATTATCAGTCTGAATCTTTTACGCTAGCTTTAACAGACATATACGCGTTGTGATTTTTCTGGTTCTGTTTCCACAATTGATCAATAAGAACACAAACCTGGAAGTCCAGTGCTCTCTTGCTTGCGAGATCCGCCTTGTTCCCAGCCAGAGCTATTACAATATTTGGACTGGCTTGTCTCTGAAGCTCTTTAACCCAGTTCTTCGCCCGTACAAATGACTCCTGGCAAGCAAAACAGGATGACTCGGTTAGTGAGAAACAACAATGAGACCCATATGAGGGAAAGATGGGGACGACAGGAGGCTTCCCAGGGCGGCTGGCTGGGCTTTTGCTAATCTTTTCATCAAAACACAACAACAGGGGAACAATTAAATGATGCTTTTGATGAAAAATGAAATAAACCGTACAGTGGGAGCAGCATTTTGTACAGCGTGGGAGGCAGGGTGATACTGCCATTAGGAAGTTATGCAGTTCAAACAAGGAAGAAAAAAACTTGGGCTACATGCTAAACTTTTTCTAAAACTTAGTTTGAACAGAATTGCTGCTGGCTTTGTCACTGAGGAACATTCATTATATTTTTGTGTCTGTTTTTCTTTCTCTCTCAGCGGAACCCCCCCTCCCCTCTACCTCTTCATCATTCACAACAATGTTGTCCCATCTCTGCTTAGTGAGAGCGACGTCGATAACTGCAACCGCATGGCATGAAAACCTGGCAACCCGAACTCACCTCATTTGTTATGTCGTACACCACGATGGCTGCCTGGGCCCCTCTGTAGTACATGGGAGCCAGACTGTGGTAGCGCTCCTGACCAGCTGTGTCCCAGATTTCAAACTTGACCGTTGTGTCGTCCAAACATACCGTCTGAGTCAGGAAGGCAGCTGCAGGTGCACAAAGCAGAGGAACCCCTGACAAATGTGTTTACTGGAGATCCACAAAACATGTTTCTGTGAAGGTGATCATTTAAAGACCAGTGCTGGAGGCAGGCAAGCACGCACGCACACACACAGGATTATCTGGTTGACTTAGTCCACGTTTGGAAAACGGGACCCGAGTGAATCAAACATGTTTTATACTGATAATCTGGATGGGTGCTGAAGCATTAAGTAGGGTGGGATTTTCGTATTTACTCTGGGTGGATTAACTGACAGGCAAACTCCCTTTTCATATTCAGTCAGTTACACACATTCCCATTGGAAACTACCCAGAACTTCACATTTGCCATTCTGGGGATTGAACCAGCGACCCTCGAGTCAAAAACACCTTGAATTTTAATCAACCACATGACATCCAGTAAGCAACATGTATCCCAATAAGTATGTAGATGATAACTGACTGCTTTAATCTCATGTAATCTGCTGGACAAACCAGGAACTAGATAACAACGTCCAGGAATTCACCTAATAACTCTTGCAGCTCTCTGTTCCTCTTCATCACCATATTCACACCCACAGTCTTAATCTCCTCTTCATTTCACCTCCTTCTCCTCTATCCTTAAAATGATCTACATATTCAATGTTCATTCCACTGTGTGACTCACTGCAAGCCTCCCTGTGACAAGAGGGTAAATAAAGGCATGTCAGTCCTTGCATGCAATTTTGCAGGCCTGTTCACAGAGGGAAAGAAACCACAACATCATGGCCTAACAAAGACAAAGACACGTACCTCCGATTGTGCTCTCTTGGAACTCGTGAAACTGCCCCTTGACGAAACGAAGTACAAGACTTGACTTCCCCACAGCGGACTCTCCTAAAAGCACAAGTTTGAACTGGCAGATCTTGTTGCCTGCGTTTGGCCCATTGGGTCGTGTAGCTCCGCCTCTACTTGCCATGTCACACTGCCCGGTCTCTTCTTCTGGAGGCTGACTTACTGTGAAAAACTGTAGAAAATATCTGAGCAGGAGAGAGAAAATAAAGCTCAGCGTCGCATAAAAACGAAACAAAAAATCAATGTCAGGAGATCAAATTGAAACATAGAGGTTAACTGTGTTTATTAGAAAATTAAGCAACATATTGTCTGCAACTATGAATCATGATTACGACAAGCAAAGAAACAATTTTCTTAAATTGTTTAGCTTTTAGTTGCAAACAGCAATGAGAACATAGTTATCTTATTCATCATAAGGTAAGTATTTTCTCTGCAGGTGAATGAGCCTTTAACATAGTGGCCATAGTACAGAAAACACTAGGTTTTATGTAAATAAATAAATACGTTAAAAGTATTGTCCAGCTCATTAATAACCTTTGCAAATGAAATATATCAAAGCAGCATACCTGGTTAATATTGCAGCTGATATTTATAAGTGTGCACTGTTCACTCCGGACCGATCTAGCTATAGTTGAGAATTCAGAATAGATTAACACCATACTTCATGTGATGCTTTAGATGAAAAAATGACTATTTGGATAAACATGATTTCAGGAATCGTCGACCACAAAGATAAACATTTTAGTCTTTTAAAAACTAAAATGTTTATGAACACTTTGTTTGCAGAATGGGGGAAATATTCAGGAATTTTAATGTCATAGTTTTACACTGTTGTGCTAACAACATCTCTTTTAAAACAAAGCGGTCCAAACACAGAGGACAGAAATGTAATGGATGAAACGATGACAACGGAGGGAAATTTACTGTAGGTAACTACACACAAAGTCAAGAGTTTCACATTACCAGCCACACTTTGTTTTTCTCCCTCTGCACACAATAGTTGGTTTCCTGCCATAACAAGCAGACAGGTATGGCAAAACATTCTAGGGTTTGGCTGAGTCTTTTTTTATTATTTTGCCTGACAGTGGCCCCAACATTTAGGCATCTGAACTTCTGCTTCCAAAGTTGCAGAAGTTTCTCACCTGTACTAACTTAACAACATCTAGAAATGTAAAAGTTGACCAACTGGTGTAACTGTAATGACAAGCCTCTGGCAACTTGTGAGGCAGAGCGTCACAAAGGAGATTAGTGTCGTATGGATCTGGGCATGTATGGCAGAAAATGTTTCACGGATGAGTTAGACATTTTTCTATATCTATATCTATATATATATATATATATATATATATAGATATAGATATATATATCTAGATAGATAGATAGATAGATAGAGATTTAAAAGGTGACTAACAACGACACAACAACAGAATCTCTCTCCAACTAAGACATTTTGCATTCATTGCCACCAACTAAGAACACACAGAGCATCCGTCCAAAAATAATGAGTCAACTTTGTCGAAATCCCATTACGACACAGAGTTAACCACAAATAACCTGTTATGTTGTTGTTGACTGGCTCGAATTAGCAAGCTAACGACTGCTAGCGTTAGCAACAAAGCTACCTATTAAGTTCAAAATGTCTAGATTAGAACAAACCACTACCTAACGTCAGCTGTCAGAAAACACATTAGTCTGTCTAATAGTACCGCACACACTAAGCTTAGGTCTGACATCTACGTAACGTTTGAGAATGGCCAAAACAGATGATGCAGTTTAGGGTGTGTACAGCTAACAGTGACAGCTAGCTAACATTAGCTGCATGACGTTAATTTTGTGAAGTCCCTCATCAATCAGTGTTATAGAGTCGCAGTTGTTGCCTGTATTAAACGTAGTTTAAATGTAGGCAATCTAATAAACATGACGACTGATCCAGATTCACCAAACGTTACATACAACGTTAAGTTACAATGATTTTACGTTACCTAGCTTGGCCCTATCCAGTGTCGGATAGCTAAACGTTAGCATCTAGCCAGAGAATAGACACTGGGCTGGTTAACACAGACGTTGTTTAGCCATTAGCTAGCTAGCTAACATTATTAGCACCAGGATGAGCCCTTCAGATAGCCATTAGCTAGCTAGCTAATGTAATTAGCATCAGGAGGAGCCCTTCAGATAGCCATTAGCTAGCTAGCTAGCGCTAATAATAGCTACTCACCTACCAGAAAGAGAAGGCTAGTTATTGTGAATGGTGTCTTCAGAGCAGTCTTTGTGTCAGTGTCCGTTCAGAGAGTCGATTACCAGCTAACCGTCACATTAGATGTCATAAAAGCCTCCGTGATGTCCCTCTCACACTTATTTCAACTTCCCTTTAACGCATTGTACGAAGGAGGATGATGACAGGTCGTATGATGACGTACTGGTGCTACGGACCAATCATAGGCTTGGGATTTATTCCCAATGTAATAATAATAATAACTTTATTTATAGCACCTTTAAAACAGAGTTTACAAAGTGCTTTGACAGACAAAGCAGCAAAAGCAAGACAATAAAATAGCAATAACAGAACGCTTAGTGAGACAGTTGATATGATAAAAAATCAACAAATAAATAAATAAAATAATATATATGTATGTAAATATATTTAGTAAAATAATTTAGAAAAATCAAAAAATTAAAATAAAACAGAAATAAAAAACAGAAAAGTGAAGCCTACTGTGTTCCGAACAAAAATTAAATGGCATAGAAAATAAAATGCTATTATTCAGCAAGATAATAGCATTTTAATAATAGTCCACAAATTGGAATTAAAATTAAACAAAATAAAATAAAGACAGTTTGTCTCGTGCTTTACATACATATTAATTAGTTATTAAGAAATACCAAAACAATTCTTTATATATATGTGATTGACTATTAATTTAAAGACACTAACCTACATTAATTGCAGTATTTAAATCCACAAAAAGTATTTTTTTTAAATAAATTAACCATTTGAAATGAACGGTCTGACGTTGCTAGGATACGGAACTCCAAACATGTGCGCCACTCAAGCGAGCGTCGAGCTGAATAATTTGGTTATACGCGAGGAGAAAGTTAAAACTAACTAGAGTTACAATTTGACGGTTTTCTTTTCGCCGGTTGGCTGCTATACACGTGAATTAAAGTTGGATATGACGGACGGAAATACTTCTTACCAACTGAAATGTACAGATAGATGTCCAAACATACCGACGGTCAGTTCACGTTAAGATGTTACCTTTGATGAACCTTTTTGTCTTGGCCGATACTGTACACGGAATACTATAATGTTAATATTTTCTTAACACCAGGCAGGAAAACTTGTACCTGTAGGAGACCGGGTTAAATGTTGCTTTCAAGAAGCTGCAAGGGTAAGTCATTTTTTAAGTGTGTGTGTGTGTGTGTGTGTGTAGATAGATACTTTATTAATCCTGCAAGGGGACATTTATTCACTACAGCAGCATATGATCAAAGTAACAGAGTATACAAATGCACAATATATACAATACAAATAACTGAGTAAAAAATATTAAATATAAAAAATGCACAATATATACAATGAAATAGAATAATACTAAATTAACTAACTAAACGGTATAGTGCAAAGATTTAACCAAACAACAAGCAAACAACAGTGTAGCGGTGTTATAGTCGTGTGATTGATCTGGCCGGAGGTGATTTATTATTAAGTCTTATTGCAGTGGGCAGGAATGTTCTCCTGTATCGGTCCTTGTGACAGCGGAGCTGGATGAGTCTGTTGGAGAAAGTGCTCCGCTGTCCCTGCAGTAGGTGGTGGAGAGGGCGGTCCGGGTTATCCAATATGGATAATAATTTCTTCATCTTTATCTATAGAGTGCACATATCTATCAGTTTTATCTCTGGGTGCTTTGGCACAACTGAAGTATGACATATAATTTAAAGTGGCAGACAGCTTTGCAGGTGCATGTTTATTCTCTCTCATATGCCATATCAACATCTTTTACTTTCCAGGCCCCCACCCCACCGGGGGTAAGGAAATTCCACAACAGCATCCACCCAGAGCCAGGATCTGTCAGAGTGCACCGAGGGAAGGCCAATGACCCAACTGTTGCCAGCACCCTTGTTCATGGCATCAGCACCAAATCTTGTCTCACTGTGAGTACCACACAAAAGCACACACACATCATATTGTGGGTTAACGTTAAAGAGGTAAAAATTACTTTTTACAACCCCAAACTGGTGTTTGCATACAAACACATCCAGAATATGGATGTAACTTCTTCATTTTTACATGATTCCAACAGGGCAAAAGCTTGCTAAATCCTCCCCCAAAGACCTTGTTCCAGCAGAAGCTGCAAGAGCTCAGTGAAGCAACGTACACCTCCATTCAAAAGGCACCATTGGGAAAGTCACGTGATCAGCATGGTGGACTTCCCACCCGGTACAATGACAAAACTACATATGGTGTTAAGACTGTTAAAGGTATGCGATTCGTCCAACAGGGTCATGGCAAATACCATTTTTTTGTTAAAAAGATAAAAACAACAACTAAGAAATGGTCTGTTAAATGCCGATGATTATGTTCTAGGTCTATACATATTTATAGTGACAGTGAGAATGGTTAGTCTGTTCTCTTTTGAATGTCTCCCATTCCTTTTTGTTCAGGGTTGGATATGCGTGAGCTTATTAACCCTTCAAAGACAGTGGAAGAGGTGGAGAGGGAAGCTCAGGAGGGAGACGAGGCTTACCTCCGCACCCACAACGCCTATTTTGTTGGTAAGAATGGGGAAAAAAAATGTATATTACGCAAAACGCCTTTACTTTCACTACCAACAATCTTTTTGTTAAATTTTGTTGATCATCTTGAAAAATTACTTATGGCCTTCATCCCCATAAAATCACCGTGCTCTGCTCCAGGTGAGAGGATTGATAGGAAGTACGACCGTAGCCACTACAGTAAAGACAGCAGGTTTGGGATCCCCACACCTCATTTCACCGACGGACGTAATCTTGGCAAAGCCCTCCACTGGCTGGGGGAGACTCAGAAGTAAGTGCTGAATGAAGTGAGCACAAGTGCTATGTTCTCAATTTCCACAACTCTACGTATTCATTCCTATATTCCCTGTGCCGCAGGTTTTACAATCCAAACCCTGTTTGGAAGAGATCTGGGACCAGGGAAAAGATGGCGTCACAACTTGGCAAAACGAACGTGTACGTTTTCTGCCACACTTTTTCTGACCGACTCTGTGACCTCTGACTATACTTTAACGTTTAACTTCATTCTCTCACTAAACCCATCTTTTCAGGAGAGGAAATACCTTGAATCTTCCACCAGATCACACCTTTGGAAAACTCACTGCGGATGAATTTGGTCGAGTTCATGTAAAAAAATTCAAATAAAATACAGACTGGAGCTTTTTTTTTTTTTTTTTTAGTTATCAAATAGCATTTTCTCCACTTCCTGCACAGGTGTTGGAGATTTAATCCACTCCACACAGCCAGGCCAGAATGTGAGAGGTGGAGACCGCCAGCGCAGTCTGGTCAGCGCAGTGCAACTCCACCTGAAGAAGGTCAACTTCCACATCTTCCCCTCCTTGCTGCAGGCGTTCAGACATTATGACGAGGTACGTTCAACTATTCACATTTAACGTCACATTTAACCTGAAAGAATACAGTGACACTCAAGTCCTTGTACAAAGTTCACAACACATTTTTTAGTATCAGAAAATAATCAATGGAATAAGAGCACACAGTCCTTTCCATGTAGGCAGTGATTATAGATGTCGTTGGTTACTCCTGTGTTTGACAAGTCAAAATGTCTCCTGTGAGAAAAGCCTGTTGCAGGGTTTGAGATAAGACGTGATAGTAAGTAACAATGCTACTATAATTCTCCCATCTCAGTCTCACAAAGGGCTCAGCGACAACAACATGTTTTTTACGAGTGTATCTGCTTCACTAGGCGGGCAAGGGAAGGATTGACAAAGAGGACCTGCAGGCAGTGTGTCGTCAGTTCCAGCTGGACGTGAGCAGGCCGGTTCTGGACGACCTGATGGACTACTGTGACACAGACAAGGACGGACTAATCAACTTCCTGCAGTTTGCTAACTTCCTCAACTGGAAAGACAAGATGCCCATCAACAGTCAAGAGCAACGCATTATGACGAATGGTCAGTTTTGCTTTGTAATGTATCGATTATACAAACTCTGCCTCACTTTCAAATTTGAATGCATTTCCCTCCCTCGGGTCTCAGAGACTGAATTAAAATGCAGCTGATTTATTATTATAGTATTTCAGACTACTACACAACACAAATATCAGAATTTGGCAATAAAAGACGTGGAAGCCTAAGTTTTCAAGTCATGGTAGTTAAAGCGTCGCAGTTAAGATTTTATAATTCTGCATTAGGATGATGCAGAGGCTACATGTGGAGGCTCATTTTCCTGAACTGTTTCTTTTTATGTTGTCTCCTGCAGAGCTTCAAAGCAGCACGGCTCCAGACAACACAGAGAGGAAGCCTCAGTCAGAATCGGCACAGCTTCCTGCCTCTCAGGCCTTAATTAAGCCTGAGGACCTGGAGCCCATTAAGCCAGGCAGCTCACTGAAGACCCTGAGGACCCTGAGGCAACCGAGGGAGGCCCCCGACCACTTCAAGACCTCCTACACCCTCATCGGGTCCGTCAGTGATCCACCCACATCCAGTAAGTCAGAAACAGAGATGTGCGTTGATAGCTAGATATTGTCTTTCTCTAAGAGTCATAATCATATTCATTTAAACCTGCATTAATGTCTTCTGGAGCACCTAATGTTCAGGCCTATTTGTGGACATTTCTACTAGTCTATAGTGTTATAAGCGCTAATTCAGCATATTTATATTCTATTCACTCCCCTCTTCTAAAAATCCTTACTCACCATGTGGTGTGTCTTCCCATAGACGGCCGCACCTCTGGGATCCCGACTGTGCGCTGCGACCTTCCAGCTCCACGCATAAAGAGAGTCACTGACAAGAACAACTACGGCGATACATCGACAGCTGTAGACCTTCTGTATCCATCGGTTCATGCCCTCCGGGGTGTTCATGAGAAACACTTCTTTTGCCCTCGCACCAAGGAGGAGGTACGTACGCACAAGATCCACCGTATAGTGCAACTAAATGACAACATAAGATTTACTGTAAGTAAATACTCTATCCAGGGTTGTACAGTCATACAAAAAAAAACTACGAATATCATGGAAGTTTCTTTTTCCAGGGCTGGAAAAGTAAAATAGTGTTATTCATTTAACTGCATTAAAATATTTATATATATATATATATATTTTTTTATTGACGTTCTCATCTTCCTCTTCACAGATTGCAGAGATCTTCAGGAATGTGGGCGTTAATGTTTCTGAAGAGACGTTCGAAGAAGCCTGGAAGCTGGCGTCCATGAAGCATCCCTCCGGGGAGGTTTGTGTCGAAGTTTTCCGCAACGTACTCAAGGAAATAAAAGCAATATGATACTCACGATATTTTTACTGGCACAGTGTTTCCTCATCGCTGTCTTAACGATATCTCCACTACCCGCCCAAAACCTTCACATGACAACCATAATGTGAAAATCTCTGTATTTTGAACCGCCGTTCTCAGTGACCTCAGAGTCAAGTTAAAAACTGTTTTTAAAGAGCAACAAAAAAAGACATTTTTTCAATGCATTTTGAATTTTGTTTGCCTTTGCAAGTGGGACACTTATTTTTATACATAGAGCAATACAACACTTTTTGTCATTACATTGTTGTTCATATGAACTCGGCTACTTTGGATCTGACGTCTTTGAAGTCCATCCATCCATCCATTATCCAAACCGCTTATCCTGTTCAGGGTCAGCTGGGAGCTTCTTTGAAGTGATGCATTAATATGAGAACTCCCAAGAAACAAGTTTAATTTGAATGTTTTTTGCGTCAGCAGAGTCTGTTTTAGGTATGTGACCTAACCTAATACTGAGAACACCTAATCTATTTGTGCTGTCACATTCTATCACTGCTGCTATTCTCTTCAACTGACATCAACTTTTATTTCACACTGTTACTGTATCATGACCGTGGTTATGAATCTTTAAACAATAAATGCAGAAGGGGAACACATACAGCTTTAACGGCTAACATCAGATTAATGATCATAAGCATCTATTTGCAGTACCTGGCAGAGGACAATATAGAGAGCCATACTGTACCTCATGCACACATTTCAATATATGGAATTAATTCTTAGTCGGCATCAAGTTGCTCTCATGTGATGACATGCTGGAGAACCGGCCTGCTCCTTCAACTGTGTCTCCATCATTAGGAACCTGTTTGATGTATTACATGCAGTGTTCAAAGTAACAAATAATGCATTATGGAGTATAATATGAGTGGGTTTTCATGTTGAATACAAACCAACCCTCCTCTGATAGCAACCAGGTTCATATTTTCTCACATCTTTTCACATTAGCATGCAGGGAAATGACAAAAACCCACATATTGCTGGAACAAAGCAGAATGTGTTTATCGTTATCTTTAATATGTTCTGTGATTGATTCAAGAGCGTGTGTGCTCTGGTTTCCAAATAACAGATTGTGTTTAAGAGGCCTCAGTTGTGACTTGTTTTGACTCAAACATTCTTTCTTCTGGTCTGAATATTAGAACCAGTTTTCTGTCAACACAAATTTAGAAACTACAAACGCACACAGGAGAATCTCCTGCACATGAGACTGAATAGCATACAGAAATAAACTGGTAAATAGGCTGAAGCTGAGATAAAAACAATTCAAATGAAAACTAATTCTTAAAGTGTTTTATTTAAGCTCTCTGCACAATAGACAACATACACTAAGTATTCAATTAATCACAACACAAAGTATTAATAACGCCACAAATTCAGAGATAAACATGTCAGCAAACAAAAGAACTGTTCCAATTACATGTCTGTTTATAGAGTATCAATGTCTATGAAAATGAAAAATATAATTTCATGCACAGCAACAGCTCATTTGTCATGTCAACATCTCATCTGTCTTTTGTTGGAGGCAACATGTCATCTTTTGTTGGTACACCTAAGCTGCTGTGAACCAGTGTCACATCTTTAATTGATTGCTTTGGACTTAACAATAACAGTTGGCGTGACCGTAGTAAATACTGAGAGGTACGTTCTTCCTACGTTATTCCATCATTTGTTCGGTCAGAGTTTGATGTCCAAGCATATATTCATCTTGTAATTCTATTAATCAACCTTGAAATGGAAAGTTCTGACAGAGAGGGCAAAATGAATGGATGGCTTCTCGGAGCTGAGACGCACGCAGACATTCAAACAGACACAGACTTCCAAAGAGGCACGAGGAATTGTTTGCAATCTGTTTCGCTAACCAGATTAATGAAACGGGTTGGCACGCCGCCTCGACTGCTGCACATGTCTGCAGATTACAAAACAGAGAAATCACTAATAAAAAACACCATTAGCTTTTTGTACATTCACCACTTTGTTTTTGTTTTCTTGTTAATTTCCATTAAACTGAGTGATGCACGGGCGTGGTAAATTGTTTAATGTGCTCTCCCCCATATCCATGAGCATATTGACATGTGCTAATGCTAACCGCACTCATTTAATCTCATTAAGACTCTGCGAGATGCTCCACTGGAACCAAAAAATACCCCCACGCAAACTTCCACAGACCACATATTACTATGCAGGAAAATTAGAATAATCCTCAGCGTATTTCATTATGCATGAATTAGCAGCCGCTAATGACAGAATCCTCTGTTTGTCAGATATGTTGTCAACATTAATAATATTGCAGCACGCTTCTAACAGAATGGGATGACACGCAGCATTCACAACGGGATGTTTTTTGACAAGTGACACGTTTCTGGCAGTGACCGTGGGCTCAGACACCGGCTGCGTTAGCGGAAGTTAAGCGGCTGGGCAATTTTTCTGGTAGAATGTGTCACTCTTGCTTGCAGCGATGGAATACAACTATTTCCACTCGTGTTGTCGATCCATAAAGTGCTTTTTCTGATCGCCAAAAACCAAGTACCAGAACATACGCCCCCCTCCTGCTTACTATGGAGACTGGATTATCTTGTTGCTTGTTGTTACAAGTACCTCATACATTTACACTAATATATGTGGTCCCTTTTTATATTTCATGTATTGCATGCCGAGAATACAGGTATGGAATATAAGGGCTTCACCTGTAAATGCTGAGTGCTAATACAGAGCTTTTACATTAGCTCGCTGATGTCGAGGTCAGAAACTGTACAGAACTTATTAAGGGAGAGAAACCGGAATGTATCAGTCATTTCCTTCTAACCACTATGGTCGACCGTCTCTGAAATAGTTAACCTCCAAAAAGAGAATTTTCTTTTGTGACATGTATTCAAAAAGGTGCACTATGCCATACGCAGACAACAACCAGCCGGAACAAATAGCTCTGTAAGAGAAGAGCATGAAGCGTAGTTCATGGTTGCTGCAGTGAAGCGGGCGCGAGGCGCAAAATGACAAAATCCCGGACTGCACATTGTTCACGAAGGCTCCACACAAGTGGATGCGCCGCTTGGTCGTGCACCTCTGAACTTTTGTAAATTGGCGCGCGCTCTGAGCTTTTCAGACATAACTGTCACAAACAGTTCACACATAAAAGCTTAAAATATTTTGCAGCCAAATAGTTCACAGAATATTCAACCTTTGTTTCGTTGTAATGCGTAATACTTGACGTCTTTCTTTACAAGGCTTGTAATAAGGCAATAAAGTAGTTCATGAATATGAGACGAGTTCACAGTTATTATTACAATTCCTCCTCGGCATCGGGGAGTTTGGTTTATGCCGTTTTGCCCGTTACACTGGTATTATTGATTCTTCACCGAACATTTAGTTTGTACAACCCTCTGGCGTTTCGGAGAAGGCGTTTCGGAGCTCGCGCGCCATCTGCGGAAGTGCGAGTATAAACAAAGCTTAAGTTCTCACCACTCTGCTCACATACCTGGTGAGGGGTAGGGAAGATTCCTGTGTACAATAAAGGCTCATGGGTAATATTTGGTCTTATGATCAAGCAATTTATTGGTACAACAAATTCAACAGAATTCATTCTTGACCTTGGAAACAGCAGTTTGACCAAAACAAATTAAGGTTCACTTATAAGCTCTTTCTGGAACTTTCAGCTGCATCCCATGGGCTTCCTCAGTGGATAGTTTGTCATGGAGATGGCTCAGTTGTCATCATGTGACCCACAGTAAGAACGGAGCTTCAGTCACGTGACAACAGGTGTTTGTATACATGGTCACTTTTGTCACATGACCATACTTTAGGTCACGTGGTGACATCACCATGACAGCAAAGTGAACCCCATATGCGGAGGAAGTCCAAGAAATGTGGTTGAAAGCTGGATCTGGAGTGAGGTTTTTATTTTTTGAGCAAGAGAGAGGTTTGAGGACAACCTTCAAGTAGTGAGGTAGGTTCATTTATAAAGTTCTGAGGTCTTCAGGTGTTATGTCTCTGGGTCCCGTTTCATCTGATCCGAACACACAGTTCTGAGGTCAGCCGATTCAGCCGAACACTCCTCCCCCGTCGTGTCCTGGTGACGGACAAATGGCCTCGTCGTCACTCGGCCAGTTTCCAGTGCCAGTGCCAAACAGTCGTGACCGTCCAGTCCGGAGACGCTCCGCTCGTCAGCTCTCGGTGGAATCTGGAAGGAAAAAGGGGGTCGACGTGTTTAACAGGAGCGGAGTGGACGAAGTGTTTTCAGGCCAATCTTCCTGCTAACATTTCTGACTAAAGAGAGAACGGTTTACCGCCCTTAAACGTTGCCGCGTGAACACAAACGAAACCGAGGGACAAATGCGACAATCGTAGCACATTAGTCCCCCGGAACAGAACAAAGCGAAAACGAACCGTAGCTCTGGAAGACACTCGACTCGAACTAAGTTCTGCTTCTCGTCTCACCTTGAAAACAATGTGGTGAGGATTCTGAAAATAGCTTCCTTATCCGGCCAAACTGTTTTGCTAGCCTTCGGGATAACATTTGAAGTGTAACAGGCTTTTCTCAGAGAGGATTTCAAGACCTGAAACAATAGGAAAGAGAATCTGGCTAACTAGATAGGTGGGCATTAGGTAGAACAGCCGGCCCATGTGGTCCAGCGACTAACCGGATTACTGATGAGAAATGTAAAGAGGCTTTGACTGTTACATGCACTGGGAGTTGAATTATGTCCCCTTTCTGTTACAGCGGTGAATCATATCAGGGGTTCTTTTTTTAAACCCAAATCACAACAACGGAAAGTGATGCAGTGACAGAATTTTACATTTACATTTTTGACAAGCAATCAGAGGTCCTTTTCAGACGGAAACGCAGAACATCGCTGGCTTCATCTAGCTGTGTGGTGACGGTGTGCATTGATGTTCCTCACGGCGTCGTTCAGACGCGACAGGGTGAGTTTATTAGATGTCGAGGAGGAAGGCGATATCTCTCGCTCTCACAGCATGGGAGCTTATTTCACAATTCGATCAAGCATGGAGAAAGACAAGACGTTACGACGTCTCTCATGCCATGTGTTTATTTTAGGAATTTCATTCATCCAGTTGGCATCAGTGAAAACTTTTAATATGTAAG
The DNA here is from genome assembly GCF_004355925.1 of Anarrhichthys ocellatus. NCBI lineage: Eukaryota > Metazoa > Chordata > Actinopteri > Perciformes > Anarhichadidae > Anarrhichthys > Anarrhichthys ocellatus. The sequence goes on along the minus strand of NW_022280069.1, from coordinate 1,653,896 downwards.
TAATGGGACAGCTGGTCTGATTACTCTTGTGCTTGTAAAAGATTTTCTTATTGAGAGCTTTTTTGCCCCATTGAGCTTCACAGACTAAACAGTGTGTCTGTTCATATTTGGAAAGTGTGTCTGAACTTACATTATTAAAGTATTAAAGTGAATACAGATAGGATCATAGGAGAGTCTCTCGCTTTTGTTTCCTTTTATTCCAATCAGTGCTTCTAAATATGTCTTCCTCTCCAGTGTATTAGTGGCATAAATCCAGTGAAATAAATGTCACTTTCACTGTTTCCCCAAGTGAGGCATTAAATATTAGATGAACTCTCATCCACCCGAACATGTATTCTCCAAAATAATGCTTTCCAAATCCTGTAGATTTGAACACGACAAAGCCGAATGATACAAGATGCGATTGTGAGTCGTGGTTTTGGACGCATGGAGCGTCTGTGCAGACGACATGCGGAGTGCTTACTCATAGACTGCCGTCACTATTCTCCTCTGTGGGCCGCCATCGTCACTGGAGGCCACTTTGAAGATCTTCGTGCCCTCGGGGTCATCGGGCCCTTCATATGTTGACAGGAGCCAGAACCTCATGACCACGAAGCAGAACTTTCTACCTGCGAGAGAAAAAGACAGAAATCTTTAAAAAAAAAAAAAAAAAAAAAACTGAGGTTATGAGTCCACGATGCCTTCATGGGGAGGACGGCGGGGACACTTTTATGACATTTGACCAACGTCATCAAATTCAAGAAGCTTGCTCGGGTTATTGAAGACTTGAACGGACTGGAAGGAAACCCTGATGGAATACGAAGTAGTGTCCTGAAATCACTTCTGTCACTCAAGTGTTCTCACGTAACACACAAGGACCAAAACTCACCAAATTTATCAAAGACGACGGACACGTCTTCCGGCAGCATGAATACAATGTCCTCCATTGTGACGGCGAGCTGCTGTCTCTGAGCCTCGCTGAGGGACCGGCACCTTGTCTGGACGTAATCTATCGTCTGAAATGACAAAAGAATTCATCAAAACTAAAACTGACAGCGATAATTAATCATTATCTCCACAAATCCACTACTTTCGACGGTTGCGACTCTTGGCCATGCATTTGCACCTACATTTTTTGGTTATCAATTACATTATACGCATTATAAAGATGTTTATTTAAAATAAAAGTTTGAATAGTATTAGCAGGTAAAACATTTACTTCTCATTTGAATTGATCTCCAGTGTGTACATGTAGGCCTACTGTCTGTGCATGACGTGTTACCTCACTGGACACAATCCCCACTAGACTGTGGTATCTGCCACTGGACATCAGGTTGGAGACGTGGACCAAAGCCTGGGATGGATGAGGAACAACAAGGCGATTTATTCACCTGCATCATGGTGGATGATGTTAGTGACTCATGTCGTTTTCCCCTTATTGTCATTATTAGATATGCGTTGGTGGGCTACACTTCTTGTGGTAACTGTGATGCCTCCGCTTCAAACCAGGCCGGGAATTTATGTCTCTATCTTAAGGATGGTAGTTGGGAAAGATATTGATTATAATGTTGGTATTCCCAGGGTCTGATTTTCAGACATAAATCCTTTTAGTAGATCGCTCTGGAGCTCTCAATCACATACTTCATCTTCATCAGCAGACGGAGTTTGCTCAAGGCAGTTGTTTAAGTGAGAATCTCCATTTTATTTTCCCCGAGAACTTTAAGGACCTCAGCTTTGAGCGCTCAGAAATAATGGAAATTTGAACATTTACAAGGCCGTGACTATGAAAACTCCACCTGCTGATGAAGATCATGTAATACGATCGAAAGCTCCCCAACAGCTACTGGACAGACCTTGAGGTGAGACCGCTTTCTCAACAGGAAATATTTAGTTTAACGTCAACTGAAAAGTGGTATTTAAGAGTTGCAGTTGATTTTGTAGGTGTTTTCATCCTTTCATGTTAGAAATGTGAAGATAAAACAACTTTAGTCTACATCTTCTAATTCATTCATTCTAGTTTCTCATTTATCTTTTATCCTAGTATGTTTGGCTTCTATAAAACCCCTCGTGGCCATGTCAAAACCTCAGTTTGTTTCATTTAAATCTGAAGAATCACAGGAAGCTTTGAAACCATTTAAACTGTGAAAACAAACAGTAGAAGCCTTCTATCAACCACATATATAGAAAAGTTACCCGGATGTTTAGAACTGATGCAGTTGCAGAGTAGAAGACCTGCTGGTTCTTCTGTCAGTAGTTACCTGCTTTACTCCCGTTTGAAACTCTGCAGAGTTCAAGTCTAACTCAAAGTGCAGATCCACGAGATACATGATAACTTTGCACCGGATCCACGTGATCGGGTCCGGGATGCCAACCACGGAGACACCGGGCCGCCCGGCGGAGCTCCCCGGCGGCTCGGCCGGCTGCGAGCCGAACAGTCTGTGTCTCTGAGCGGCGAACACGAACCTCCGCTTGCACAACCTCCGGCCTCGCGCTGCGGGCCCGGACACCCCGGTGAAAGCACGCGCAGGAGGACGCACGCACATCGCCGCCCACTGTCGGCACACATCCGGCTGCTTGCTGCAGGTCGGGCCCCTCTTCCAGGCGCAGATGCCAGGTGAGCACGTCGCGAGGCCACCGAGCTCGCGGCGTGCAGCGAGGCTGGTGATGCGCTGCATCAGCGCGAGGAGGACGCAGCGTTACCGGCGGCGTTTGATCCACGAACCGGGGCTGGAGCCTCCATCTTCACCGTTGCCTTTGGTAACCTTACGCAACTCACCCCATGCTGTACCCATAATCCTTATCGCGACTCCGACGTAAACACACATGACTGCTGCCTTCAGGTGCTGTTGGAAATTCAGAAACAATCCACTTTTCTTTCTCCACTTCTGGAGGTTGTTTCTGTCTTTGGCTCTTTTTCTGGTGCTATTTTTTATGATTCAATCTTGAGTATATTTTTGAATATTTGTATTAGGTTTTTATGAATATATAATATCGTTTTGAATTAACAGATTGTTGCTAATTCTACATGCAACACTATTTGTAAGTACAAACAGATTAGTATAGTATGTATAGTATAGTCTGTCAGTTGTAACAGGATGACTGATTCTCTACAACATGTGATGTGTAAAATATATTTTTATATAACTACATTTCCACAGATTATTTATGTCCACAATTCAGCAGTTCAATCTCCTTCCATTCATTCTGCTGCATACATTAAACAAAGGTCTCATAGGTCAGTATTTGTGCTGATAGTCTCTCTTCATGATTGAGTAAGTTTAAAATTTACAGGCAGCACTTAAAGGCAGCAACGTTGCTGTACACACTTTTCCCAGTAGAGGGAGATACATATCCATTTATCCGCCTCACGTCGTGTGTGTGTGTTACAAAGTATAGAGGAAACTAGAAAACAAACTTTGTGTGTCTGTGCGTGCATGTATTATTATCACAACAAAAGCCAGTGATGTCTGCACACACACACACACACACACACACACACAGAACAAGTTATTCCTTCGGGCCAGCAGTTTCCGCCCAGTCTTTGTTTTTCTGCGCAGGTGCCCCAAAATGATTGTGCGGAAATGTGAAATTTGATCAGCAGACCAAAACATCATTAAGTCCCCGCTGTTCTCGGTGATTACAGGTCAGCGCCGTTTTCTCCCCCCTCTTCAGCGCGCGCTCGCACACACGCGGGCAGACACCTGCGCGCGGCCCCGCCCACCTGAAGTTCTCCCAAACTAATTGTATTTATCAATAATTAGCAGCGCGGCACTTGGTTATTTGAAATCACGCTCAGACACGGAAACCTTTTGCGGCGACGTGTCACAGTAATCCTGATGCTTTTTACATCTGCTCGTCGAATGGAGCAGCATATTAACGACTTCCGCACTGAAGAGAGAATCATTTGTTGGGGAATCTGCAGATAAATACACAAGTGAAGAAGAGTTTGAGTTCAGGCTGCTGTTTACGCCACAATAATCAAGCCCAGAATAGAGTGAGTAGGAGGAGGAAGAGGAGAGAGAATTAAAGAAGGAGGGAAGGTAGGAGGGAAGACAACAGCACTGAGAGAAAGAAAAAGACAACTAGGAGAGAGAAACACTTAAATGTAGTCAGACCACATGAGCCGCTTGACACGTTTCCCTCCTGGAATAATTAACACTTGGTCTGTCTCCTGAAATGAAATCGTCAACTGTCACAAACACAACAGACACATCTGCATTCATCTTCAAACTCCAGAAGGAAAAAAGAAACTGTTTGAGAGGTTTAATTTCTGTTTCCCGTGGCTAATGAATCAAGTTTGAATCTGCTATCAAACTGTAAAATACAAACCACAAACACCAGTTAAAACTGCCTCTTAACACCAGTTGAGAACCAGCCTGCCAGTTCAATCACTGCTAGAGGTGCCGCTGTACGGGCGCCGAGGTCATGACCACTGTGCCTTCTGGGAAGTTTACATTTACACTCTACAGGTATAGACTTGGAAATGATTCTGTTATTCCTCAGTGTTAATATATTTACATGTGGCTGTAGCCTATTTATGAAAAACACAGATTCAATTAAAAATAAAATGAAGGCATGGAGTATTTTCCCCCAGAATCTATATTCCTGGCCATGTGGTAGCAGTTAGACCATCATTTAAAGATAACATTAACATAATATAATAATTGAATTAATGACATTTGCAGATTGTTGGAGGGTTGCAATGGGGGAATTGGATTCATGACTCTTCGGCCTTGAGACAGGTTTCCTACTCGGGTTGTAACGTCAACGCTTCAGGCCGTGACGGTTTACCGGGACACTCCTGCTGAGAGCATCCTACAGACGTGTTTCAGTGTCGTGGAGATGCCTCTGCGTCTCCACTGAGCTCTTTCCTCCGTTGAGCCACTGAAAGGCACTGTTGTCCACGGCTGAACTCCTCGGGAACACCACGAAGACGTCGCGTTGATCCTCCAGAGTGTTTAAAGGCAGGCGACTGGTTAAACTTGAGGCCTGGTCTATCAATAATCATGAGGTAACTTCATCAATAAGACATGCTGCTTTCTGGACAAAAAATACAGCTTTAAAATACATCTGAAAACAGGATTTGGATGCATGGAAATGATTACACAGCATATGATGTTGCAACTTTGGCGTTCATGTGGTAATATCAGATTAAACAGGCCGGGCTTGGACCCTTAAAAAGGGGTCGCAAACTAAATCTGTGGGTCTGGAGACAGAAGATGAGAAAGTAGAAACACGTTTCAAACTAAAGAAATAACTCCTTATTTACTGCGGTGCACATTATTTACTGTGTCCTTATTCTAAGTGAGAAATAAAGGCAGTAAAATAAAGCTGCCAGTGTCCAAAATCTCAATTTACTGCTCGCTGTAAAGTAAACTGTCGAGTGTCGAGGGAGTGATTTTGGACCGTTTTATTATTTTCTTTCACAATTTCCTCCGTATCTTTGTTTTTTTCATGTACATTTTTGTGAACGTTTTCTCAGAAAATGTAATCAGAGAAGAAATAACAGTCTTGCGCAACAAAGGGGTGCCACCTGTGTGTCACAGAGGGCCACGAGTAGACGTCTGTTCTGTGTTTTAAGGGTGAGAAGAAGCCACAAACGGTTCAGAAACATCGTGGCACTGATACATATACGTAATATAAAACTGATTCATGTATTTTATGTCTTCTCTGTTCTGATTCCAACTGAACAGATTATTCAAAATGTTCCACAGTGAAGCGATAATGGACTCAAAAGAGCAGATTTTAGTTGTTTTTTTTCCTTTCTTCATTATCAGGTTTATTAGAATAACTTGCTCAATTTTCCGCTGGAAAATATCTTTAAATTTTTTTTGTTGTTTTTGTAAATTTGAATTTAATCTGGGCTACAGGTATTGGATTTTTGTGTCTGCTGGCAGGGAGCCACACACAATAGCAGCACAGGTGTCGACCAAAAAAAAAAAAAAACAAAGAGGAGAGAAAAAGGGAAAAGCAGAAAGTGATCAGAATTATCATTGTAGAATGCATTTGGCTTCTCTGCCATGGAAAGGAGCTTTAAATAGAGCCACAAAGTTTATGTAAAAATTGATGCGTGGATATCTCCAAAATTTGTGGTCCTCCGTGTCTTTTCTTTTTTCTTCTGCTGAAGCTTTTTACTAACTCTCCATTTCAAAATGTGATTGTTGATCAAGAGTACAGATATCTTTGACTCCAGCGTGGGGTAATGAGAGAAATTAGCACAAATGCTGTAAGTAATAGGTCCTGGTGCTTTTTTTTTCACTCACAAATTATTTTTCAACTTTGTTTTTGGATCTATGCATAAATTAAAAAATCTGCTAAAATTTATTATTCATCTGTGATGTGATTAATATGCAAAATTATGCAAATTAAGATGCAATTAGGCTCCAATTCTCTAGTGGAATTTTCCATTATAATTTAATACAAAGTAACAGAGTAATTGGTGTCACGTGTAATTACAGTTACTCAAGTGCACTTTCAGGCATGCAAATGATTCGCTATATGTTGGTTATCCTATGCAAATGTACCATGTGGTGTTTTAACAAGTTGGGGAGAACACAATGGGTGCGCGGTTACCCGGTGGGGTTTGGAACAAGGTAAAGACACCAGGGCAGCTTTTCTGTTTTTGTAAATGAGAGGAGTTGGAAAACTTTCAGCGGCTCAGATTATCACCAGTCAACACTTCCAGTTACTTTTCCTTTTTCCTCTCTGAATGTTGGTGGAGAGGCGCAGACTCTCATCCGTCACCCATCGATTAACGAGGGGGAACTGTTTTAGATGTGACTTTTTAAAAGGGAAAGGAGGGCGGTTTCCAACATGAAACGTGTTGCTTCAGTCGACAGTTAGCAGGAAATACAACGACACGTCCGACCTCCGCCCCCCACCCCACCCCCCTCGCCTCCATTCCAGTCGCACTGTTCTGCGTCTTCATTACAACTCTGCCCTGTTTGATCAATGACACTGCAAATGTCACGAGCAATCACAAAACATTATGCGAGGGGGGGGGGGGCAATTACCTTTCAGCTCGGCGTGACAAACTTTCCAGTCTGCGGCCGGGCGGAGAGGAGAGGAGCGATTATGTAACTGATATCTATTGAGATAGAATGAAAGTCCTGTAAACGGCTCGCTGGGGGAAAAAAGAAGAAGAAGAAAAAAACGTCTCGCAGAGCAATTCCTTCTTGGGAGGCAAATTGATTTTAAATTGTTACATGGCTGGTTACGTGTCCTGACATCTTGCTTTGCTCTCCGACACACACGCTCAAACACACACACACACACAGGCATTAAAAACACACAGATACACTTGTACACACACACCCTCTGCTATCTGTCTTGTTCATGATCAACGCTCAGAACAAAGACATCCTCCCTCCCTCCTCGTGCCTCCCCCCCCTCTCACCCATCTTCTCTCTCTCTCTCTCTCTCTCTCTCTCCGCCTCCACTCTGTGTGCCTGCCTGCTTGCACAACTCTCTCAAAGAACATAATCCCTCAACAAAATGGAAACACAAAGGAAACTTGAGCTCAATCCTATAAACGCGCGGACACAGCAGACAATGCCTCCTCCCACCCGTTCTCCCCCCCTCTCCCTGCCTCCCCAACAGCCATAAATGCCCCGTGGCACAGATCAGGCTTTATCAACCCTCCCTTCCTCCTCCTCCTCCTACATCCATCCCTCCTTCCCTCCCCGATTAGTACCCCACCACCACCACCTCTACCCCGCCCGTCTCGTTCCTACCCGCCAGCGTCTCCTATACCTCCACACGGACCGCTCGCATGCAGCAGCAGGAGGGCGGAAGGCCGTTTGATGATTTGGCTCCTGTGAGCAGACCTTTTTTTGTGTGCCTGTTCTCGCGTGTCTTTGATTTGAGACGTGTGGTGAGCAGATTTGCGTGAACAGGTAGATGTTCGTAAGCAAAGCCGCAGTTTGACAACCTGCAATTTCCACCCCGAAATTTCAAGTCAGGATGAGTGTCGAAATCACCACCGTGTCCAACTGTTTTTTTTGTTTTGTTGATGATGCTCAAGTGTCCGTAGATGATAACCAAAAAGTCCTTCTTATTAACTGACAAAGTAGCTTCTTGTCCATGACACATAGAAGCAGGACAAAGTCGGTTGTCAGCACCTTCCCCAACCACTGTTGAAAAATATCAGTTTAACGATATGGAAATGCTGATTAATATGGTTCGGATTAAAGACCAAAGACGTCTCCGTAAGGTTCAGGGAAATATCGTGGTTTGGATTAGAATAACTTCTTTGTTAAGGTTAGGGCAGCTTTGTCTTCGTTATGGCAATAATAAAGAAATGGTTGAGGTGAGGAAACTATTGTTAAAGAGAAAGCAACTATGACTGTCAGTTTGAAAATGTACAGCCACCTCCCAGATGTTTTGTTGACCCATCCAGCCACGCCGAACTCCCCCCAACATGGGGTTTGTCGTCACCCTTCTTACCACTAGAGGGCTTCGTCACTTGAACGTAAACGTAAGTTGCTTTGGGACACGTCGTTATTCTGACAGTCTCATGATAACCCAATTCTTCTCGTTATTTTTTTTTTATCTCAAAGAACAAATGCTGTTAACGTGACCGAAGTTTACCTGAAAATTTGCTCACTATTGTCCCACATTGGTCGGCGAAAAAGAGCAACAAAACAAACAGTTGTGTGTATTTGTTTCTTTAAAATCAGACATCCTCCAGTTGACTTTAATCAGACTTCACATCACTGAACTCGCCGTGTGCCCGTGAATTTACAGCTATGCATGCAGGCAAGATGTGAACTGAAGATAGCTTGTGGCTTTGGCAATCTAGGTCAGTGTCAGTTTCCACCTTTTGACTTAACTGTTTTGCTCCCGTTTGTTTAATAGAGCTTCGTCCAAACCGGCAGCCTGAGCACCAGCTCCCGATAGAGCAACTCCTGCTCGGAGCGGCAGCAGCAGTCGGAGAGGGAGCCCCCTGGAGGCGGAGGCGAGGCGGGTGAGGTTTGATCTGCTCTAATCTGGTTGTCGGTGGGAGGAGGGGATGTTGGGGAGCTGTTTGGCACCGGTACCGGGACTCTCTGCGAATGTGTGGTCTTCGGAGAACCACTTACCGCCCCCGTGCTCTCCTCCAGTTCCCAGCTCTGGAAGGTGAGGTAGACACAAACACACATACACACACCAGCCTGCTGATTAAATCAACACTACACAGGGCAAAGCGTGATAACAGAGGCAAAGTAGGCCGCCTTCACTCGCTGTCACAGGAAGAGGAAGTGCCCTGGTGTACCTTCACCTGTGCCTGGGTGCCTCGCTGGTGCTGCCGCTACAACCCCGTTGCACAGCTGGAGGCGAGACAGCGAGCGTGTCGGATCAGAGCACAGCGAGGCTCACGTGTCGCGTTTCCTGCCCCCGCCGCCATGTTGAGTGACCATCTGAGGCCTCAGAGCAAAAGAGACGCAGAGAAGATGTCTGTTTTAACTGGAACGTCTATCGAAGGTCTCGGTGTGTTTCTGTGTTCATTCCACACTTACAGTAATTCACATTCCTCCTAACTTAAACATATTCTCTCCTCAAACAACACCTCAAAAGAACACCATGAATGTGTGGAGGACTTCATGTTGGTTAAGAAAGGAAAATAAATAAAAATCAGGTAAGTTGTTCTCACGTGTGGCTGAATAATTAAATCAATTTTGGAAATTTAGCAACTGAAGTAATGGAAAGAAAAACAGGTTGGGATTATTATATACGTTTCCCTACTTATAACATGCCAGTGAGCAAATCCCACAAACATCAGAGATCTGGGATGGCGAGTCCTTCTCTATAAATTCTATAAATGTCTGGTCTCCTTTCATGGATTACTGTCATTTGCCATCCGTTATTGTGAGCGCCTGCCAGACTGGCTTGCCATTTCTGGGCCTGTGTTTTCCAACCTTGATATATTTGCCAAATGAATATTTGAAGCTGTAATTAAATTTATCCCACCTCTACACCTTCTGTAAGACGGCCACCTTGCACATTTCTCACGCGCCATATTTCAGCTATTTTCTGTGTGGAGAAAAAAAAAAAAAAAACACAGCTTGTTGCCATTTTTTAATGATTTGGAATGAGGATATTTTTTACCGGAATAAATCTGATTTCAGGACATTCATAATGGTCCTGCTTCCGTATTCAGACATAAATACGGATCGTGTGGCGAGAAGATTCTTCAGAGCTGTAACCGGCTTCATAAACAAACTTCATAAAATGTCTGGAATTATGATTAAAAAATAAATTAGGGGATGAAATTGTTGCAGAATTCAGACGCCGCACAAGTTAATGTTTGCAGACAGCCGAGAGAAGGCGCTTAAAACCAGCATGAACGGATCACTTCTCATTAATATATTAACGTGTTTTTTCTCACATTTTAGAGCTCGATCCAAAAGGCGTATTGTTTATTTGAGTAACAGAGGGTACACGTGAGCTTTACACTGGAGGAAAGTTAATGTTTTATTTAAAGACTACATACAAGAGGACGCTTTAACTATTGTTCACCCTGCGACACGAGGCCTCGACGCATGCAAGGAACAAACACAACTTTTGATTAATTCATGAGGCGGAACAATTTACCCTCAACTCTGTATTTTTTAGGGGGAACCGCTTTTTATTTTTAACCACAGTGACACAACAAAAAGTTGTATTAGAAAATGATTCCCGTGTAAATTTCATCACTTCAGACAATGATATTGTTTTGAATCAAGAAATCTCTTTTATACGTATTTTGTGTATTTAGATATTTTGTTTAATAAATGTCACTCTTTTCAGACAGTCTATGTCCCTTTGGAGTGAAACTCAGTTGTCTTTCTTCCCATCAGAGGATCTAATGACTGACGAGTCCCGTCGTCGCCCTCGATCTGAATCCTGTTAGTTACACTTTAAAGGAGCCCACTCCTCATAATTAAAATCTCCAAGCCTCCCAATAATTACCGCTGGTTCCCCTGCACTTTTACATTGCACTTGTGGTGACATAATTCATTAGTGTTTGTCCAAAGAAATGATTTAGAGTCTTTAAAGTGCTCCTCCATGCAGAATAGCTATTAAAGCAGCCATATGCACATATGCTTGGAGTGTTAAACGGTTTGTTGAAGTCAGCCGGGGTACAAGTGATGATAAACATAAATTATGACTAATACACTGCACCACTAGCTTTTTGGAAAATAAAAAATTACTGACACAGGGAAACCACTTTGGATTTGCCATCGCAGCGCTGCACCCCCCCCCCCTCATCTGTGTGTGCTGAAGCGAGGATGTAGGAAGCACAACACAAATGGCTCGGGCATCACCTTGAATGTTCAGATGGGTAAGCTAATCGTTTATGCCTGGATACACCATTGTGATTACCTGGCTCCTTTGGCATCACTCCTGAGCTCTCTCAAGGCGATCTCGGAGTGCCTTTTGTTTTCCTTTAGTTCCATTAAAAAGTTTCGACCACACAATGGGACTCGTATCGCTGAAGTTCACGCCACGAATTTGGACCAACAGCTTGTTATTTCTTTTGCTTTTAACAACCTGTGATTAACTGTGCAAAGTGCAAAACCAGTCTCCGGTTTTGTGACAAACACCCCCGGTGAGGAGTGTGTCTCCAATGACAAAAGAGAAAGATGATTTTACCACCTAACAGCTGGTGCAAATGAGCAAAATCTCATTGACTTTTACACCAACACCGTCACTTTGTGCATGTTGCTATGTGTGCATGGCTCTTTGATTTCTGTCCTACATAACACGTAAAAACACCAAACATCTATTTCAAAATCTACACATCATTGTCATTCTGGCTGTTTTTATTGACCTAGTTGTAGCTCTGCTGTGCTCCTCCTTATGTCCATTTTGAGAATGTATGCGAAGAAATTATGAAACTACAGACCATTAACAGAAGTTAATACAGGCTCTAATGTTAATTGGAGCTAAAATAATTAGTTTTATAATCAGATATCTGATTAACTGAAAATTTCTCAGCAATTGTTTTGCTAATAGAATAATTGTTTCAGTCATTTTTCAAACAAGGATTCTAAATATTCTTAGATTCCGGTTCAGAAGCTCAAAATAATCAGTTAAATATCACATAAGACTAAGCAGCATATTCTTAGATTCCGGCCTCTCAATTGTAAGAATATGCTGCTTAGTCTTATGTGATATTTAACTGATTATTTTGAGCTTCTGAACCGTCAGTCGGTACAAAAATGCGATTCGTAGACATCGTCTAATGCTGCGGAAAATGATAACGCGCATTGTTTCAGTAAATTTCTGACTGCACAATGATCGATTGTACCAAATAATAATCAGCAGGTTAATCGATAATGAAAATAATCATTAGTTAGTTGATGGAGTCTTACTTGTTTTTATTCCTTCCTCTTTGAATCTGCTTTTCATTCATATTAACGTGCTCTCGCTGCTCCACCTCCACTGTGGAAGCCTCCAGTTCCCGGTGAACACGGCCTGATGTATTTACCTTACAGCCCTCCTGTACATGCATCACTTCCCCTTTGTGTCTCTCCTATGTTTTTTTAAGGGAACTGCAGGAATTATTAGCGGCTTAGCACCGAGAGGCCCCTAAGTAGCTCTCGGGGTGTAAGCCTCTCTCCCGAGTCGAGGCCAGCAGCACTCTGAGCCCCCGGTCCCATTCAGTGATGATGTACATGTCAGCAGGGACATGCAGTGATCCCTCACTTCTCCATGCTAAATGATCATTTTCTTTCTTACACTCTGTCTTTCATTCAAGTAAATCCACTCCCCTAAAAAAAAAACTCCCAGAAAATATCAACAAGCTGCCGAACAATAGTCCTCAGAAAGCATGAATCAGCAGATGATTCCCAATTCTATGCACACAACAGGGGATTGTATTGAGGCTATGCGTGTGTGTGTGTGTTAGGGTGGGTGGAGGGGAGGCCTCTGTTAGCACTGACGTTCCCATCCAACAAAATTCCAAACCCCCGGCATCAGTACAGAGCTTATGATCTGTGGGAAAAGCCGAGGCGAGTTGCGGAGCGGAGCACCTCGCCCGAGTCTCCAGACGGCCTGATTTGGGAACGCCGTGAAATCCGTGGCACCTCTCCTGGCTTCCTGGCTGAACGGCTGCCATATCTTGTGATGGACTGAGGCAGGAGAGAGCGAAAGCAGCCAGGGATGAATACGGCTTAATCTTTTACCCAGGCCACATGTGTGTGCATGATAACATGGTTGCTTTCTTCCTGTGCAGGGTTATTCTCCGCCAGCTGCCAGGTTAGCTGCCTCGCACAGCCGTGTTTCGCTGCGATATTTGCCCGCTGTAAAAAGAACCATTGCACCTAAGGTGGGGGCTAATGCATGTTTTTGGAATTGGCGGTAATTCCTGACACATTTCGAGAGACAGATAGGGTGTCTTATAGCAAATGACAATATATGTAAAGACACCTAGCCCCCCACCCCCCCTCACCCTCACCCTTTTAGTTCCTAATATTTTGTTTGTGAGGAGCCTGCTTTTCGCTGGGGATAGAGGTTATTTTTATAATTAAATGGCGGCGTTGTGATGAAAAGCAGCTCGACGTGCAGCAAAATACCTAAACACACATTTAAAGTTGGGTCTGCAGACATAAAGAAAATGTGATTTTGTCGCGACACAACATCCCACCAGGTTCCTGAACACAATAAATACAGATCTAAACGTGTCTGTGCTAAATAGTTGCTAATTTTAAATTTTAGCAAATTTACAGGCAACAAAGACAACAACATTAAAGCAGCTTTCTCCCTCATTCTTTATTCAAAATGTCTGAATTTAATATATGTGTGTGTGTGTGTGTGTGTGTGTGTGTGTGCGCTACATGCAGGTGCTCTTCACTCCATACATTTCCCCATCATCTACATGGGCTTTAATGCAATCACTCCAGCAGCTTGGTGTAAATTTCCCCTCCTTTCTCTCCTTCTCGCATAAACTTTCTCCCCCTCCGCTCATCTGCCCGGCGACACAAAGCCCATTTATTATGATTGCATTACCATAAATGATTTTATAACATCTGCTTGTCAATAATTATCGCACAAATTCCTGTGCCCTCTGACCCGTGCTCTGAATGAACCCCAGGTGTAAGGCACTGTCGGGCTAATGAGTAGCGCCACGCTAGCACATTGTCCCCACGTCAGTGCACACAGCCACTTCAATTAGAGCCTGGCACACGCCTTAATATTAGCCGAAAATTGAGGAATTCATGCGGTAATTGAAAACATTGCATTCAAGAAGCAAATGGTGAGGATATTTGATGGAAAACAAATGGTTGTTTCTGAAGAATATGGAGATAGTATGTTGCGTGTTACCGAGCAGCAACAACGTGGACAAGGACAGGTGGAACACATTTGGACTATTTCTTAAGGAGACTTTCAGCGGTACAAGAAAACCTGACTAAAACAGGAAGGTCACTAATTCAAAATGAAGTCACATTACAAAAGAAACACAACAAATGTGTCATAACGTTCACTTATATATATTTTTGTTGAAATCCTGCTTATAAATGCTAAATAGGGATGTTCTAATGAAGTGTAAAAGTCAAAATTATATGTTTAAGTTTTTACATAATGAGAGAATGCCAGACGGAAATACGTCTTTGACAGGTTCTGGGTTGACAGACTGGTTTACGATATTTAAATAATTCACACACCTTTCTAACAGGTGTGCTTTTGATTATTTTGAATTTGTGTTGGTGATAATTGTGGGAAAAAAAGATGAATAATGATGGAGATGGAGATGATATTTTTAAATGCAGTTTTATAAATATTACTACATTTGTACTTTGATGCACTTTTAAGGGGCTTTGCCATCATAGTGCAAGTAATATTAACAAATCCCCCAAAAATAGACAAACATCGTGTTCAAAACAATACAGCAACAGCAGTTAATAAAATCCTCAAAACAAATATCTGATATCCGATACAAACTCCTATCATCCTGAAACACAATGACAGCAACGATCTGCTACGTAACTGAAAACAAATAAAGGTACACTCGCTCTAATGCCACACGCTCACATTACAAACCATTATTCAAGTGCTCAAAGACGCTGAAGTGCATCAATCTATTTTACAAAGTCGGTTTCTCCCTGAACAGCAGTCTAGTTGCTCTACAGCAGACACAACTGCAGCGTCAGATGCAGTCCTAATTGAAAAGTTAATTAACTTTTTGAAGTCATCAGCTGTCAATCCTGCAAATCAGACTCCAACCCGGCCCCCCCTCCCGAGACCAACTTTATATCAGTCTTAATGGCTGGGGACCCACTGCCTGGCTACATGGGAACATTTGGTCATTGAAAGTACCATTTATAGAGTATTGTTTAATTAAAGTCAAATTAAGAGAACTGTATGCAGAATTTAATTTCTGGTTTGAATTATTGTCGAAAACAGAGTGCAACTCAGACAATCAAACTTTTCATTATCCTCTCCTCCCTCCTGAGGTGCCTCCGCTGGCTCTTTGTTGACATGCTCCCACAGCATAAATGAGAGGAAGCTACCCACAATGCACTGCATATCTACACGTTTTCTCTCATACATACTACTTCCTCTTGTCGAACTTTTTTTGTTTTTAACAAACAAAAGCTTCTACTTTTAGCTCCGTCTGGAGCAGATAGCTGTCTGAAAAGTGTTGCTATCAGTGCGATATTTGAAATTACAAAGATTTTCTGGGAAATGAAATGTTTTTTAAATATGCAGTCGTTTTGGAAAGTTAGGACATTTATTGTGGTGAGTGAAGACATTCTGAAAAGTGAAGACATTTCCAATAACTGAGGACATTTTTGGACAGTGAAGACATTTTTGGAAAGTAGGGACATTATGAATGGTGAGGACATTTTAAAAAGTGAGGACATTTTTGGAAAGTGAAGGCATTTTCAAGACGTGAGGACATTTTCAAAAGGTGAGGACGTTTCTAAAAAGTAAGGACATTGTTGGAAACTGACGACATTGCGAAAAAAAGTGAGGCCACTGTCGTCAAATTCAGCGGGACACGAGTTAAAATCCAGCCGTCATGCTGTCGTCTCATTTCGGGGCCTCTGTGGAGGCGGATCCTCCCGTGTTGTTTCTGGGGGTCAGCGCAGGTTTAATTGATTCTCCTTCCCCCTCCGTCTCTTATTAAGGCCACAGCGCCTCTCCATGGGAACCGCTAATTGGCCGTCCCCCGTGGCCACTTGGAGAAGCAGGCAGACGTGGCCCGGTAGACACTTCTGCCGGTCCACGGGGACGACAACGGATAAGAGATTCCCGACGACTACGCTGCTCGGTGGGTCTGATGTCTCCCTCCTTCACCATCTGGACACCAGATTTACCGACGAACCGACTGAGACCTGAGAGACTCGACGTGATTATTTAGAACATAACACCTCTGTATGTTCAGACTGGCAGGTGTGTATGTATTTGTATTTCTATCTTTGTGAGGACCAGCTTGCGTGTTAAAGACTTTGGGAGTTATTTCTGGAAACGGAGGATGCTCTTGTGAGGGCATGTTTGGAAAGTGAAGCCATTTTTTTGAATATTTTTTGTTTGAAAAGTGAGGATGGAGAGTAAGGATGTTAGGACATGTTGTTTTTTTATATTGAGGACTTTTTAAAAATGTGTCTACTATTTTGGAAACAAGTGTCTTTACCACAAGAGAGGATGTTTATGAAAGGTGGGGAATTTTCGAACACGGAAGACATTTTGAAGATGGATATTTTTCAAAAAGTGAGGATTTTATTTTTTTAAAGTGAGAACACTTTTTGGAAACTAAAATTATCTTCTGAAAGTGACTGTAGAAATGTTCAAAAAGTGAGTGTTAAAGTGAAGTTTAGGTTAAAGTTTGGGGCTAGAGAATGTATTCTGTCAGTGGAGGTCCTCACAAGTCAAGGACAAAACGTGTGTGTGTGTGTGTGTGAGTGTGTTTGTGAAAGAGAAAGAAGAATAGAGATGGAGAGATACAGTGAGAAGGTGTGGGAGTATATGGGATGATTTAAAGGTCGTGTGTTGTGGGCATGGCGTGTGCCTGTGTGTGTGTGCATGTAGGTGTATGACAGTCAGGTTTCATTAAGAGGGAGTAACAGTTGTGGTTTCGCTGTTTCTGTGTGTTTGCTAGTTAATGTAGGTGTCTTGAAGTCTTTTGCATTTATAGGAAGTGGGAATCGTGAAAGTGTAGGTTTTTGTGTGTTTACCTGTCAGGTTCGTGCACGCTTGTGTGCACATGTGGCAAATACAAATGCCCAAAAAGTGTTTGCAAGCATGTATTACATTTGTGTGTGTTGCCCAACTGTGATAGGACATTAGCAAGTGTGTGTGTGTGTGTGTTTGTGTAACTTACCTTGATGTCTGTTACTCTGAAGTGAGGATGAGCAGCAGTCTTTCACCTCAGCACCTCAGTTCTTCTTTTCTCGCTTCCCTTCAACCACAAAGACACGGAAGATGTTCATTTTATTCCCTATCAAACTGAAGTCTCAGCCCGTGCTGCTTCCTTCCTGCGCTTGGTATAAAACCAGCCCGTTTCCTCGAATATGACATTTAAATCTCTTCAGGTAAACTTTTTGTAAGAGAGCTGGAAGGCAGTGAAGGATTTTTTTTTTTTTTCCTGCCTCTGGTCAAACTGATTCTTTTCACACTTTTTTTTAAAGTTAAACCTGAGCAACAATGCAACACCGAGAAAAGCAAAACAGTTTCATATGCACACGTTGAGATATTCTCACAGTGCTGAAAGGCTGAGGATGCATAATTCTTTTACAGTTACTTGAATAATATCAAAACATTCATACCATTGTGACTCAACAAGTGCCAGCGGATAAGACTTTGTCTTTCAGTCCCTTTGTTGTGGCGCAGGTTTTAATGAAATGCCCCAAATTTACCTGAAGCACTTGTCACCACTTTTTCGGTTTCATTTTTTATGGGCCAGTAAATGGAAATCAACCGAGAATAAAGGTTTTCCACTGTCTACTTTTACGTCTTCAAAACATCTTAAATAATTTAAAAAAAACTATGTGGTTTATTGCGGTTTAAATATATAAATGAACACTGTCAGAGCAAAAGGGATCTTCTCTGCAGAAATCGTTTCAAAAGATATTGAGTAAGGAAACATCCTGTGCAAACAAAAAGTAAAAAAAAAAAAAAAATCATATCTAAACTCTCCAGTCATAATGGTTGTAAAACCACAGCGAAGACACAACTGTGCAGGAAGAGTGGAATTGAAAATGAATCAGGCGTGAAGTTTCTCAGCGTGAGTACAGAGAAATCACAAAATCACAGTGGATTCCAGAGAGAGCCCGGGAGTCAGGATTAGCGTTTGAAGGCTAAATGGTGTTATCGGTTCTGATTAAGGGGCATGTACGTGGTACTCGCTCCACCTCTGAGACAGCCATGGATGTCAATAGGGCTAATTGGCTCATTAGACCAGGTATTTAACTGTGCTATAATCATTCTGTGTCATCACTTAAGCCCTGGTGGAGCATGAGGGGCTGTGGACCATTGAATACCCCCCTAACCTCTGGAATAATTTGAGATACGAGAGGCTCGTCTGACAGGAAGAGTGCCAGGCGGCTCATGATATCTTCTGCTGTGTGGGTTTTCCTTTTCTTTCTTTTTTTTTTTCTTTAAAGTTTTTTACTTTTCCAGCAAATGTTTGACAAAAAAAGGACAAATCTTCCCTGTGAAAAAGCTGCATTTTGTAGACTTTTTTTATTTGATGGTCTAGTTTTCGTATCACCGCGGATAATGTGTCAAACACAGAACACAATGTCCAATCCAGATGGTTACCTGGATCCACTTGACTGTTTTCAGTGAGCACTTGAAATATTTCAGTGAATCTCTAAAGCCTGGAACAGAGCTAAAGGTTATTAAAACCATCAAAGATTATTCACCACTCATACAACAATGGATTTCCCCTAAAATTCAAAAAACATTTCAATCTTGCCAGTCATAAAAAAAGGACATTATTAACAACTATAAGTAATTACAACAGGTGCAGTTTGACTGGACATCTGGCACGTCAAGTCAAGTCCCCCAAATTATATGGAAACAAAGATTCTTACACGTGACTTTTAGATGGACATCTGTGTAAAAAAGAAAAGAAAATAACCGATAATTCATGTTTTCGTGAAAAAGAAAGGAACAAAAGAAAGAGGTTCTATAAGTGACCATGTCACCTGTCAGTTACAACATACCACACTGTGTTTCCAACACATTCCAACTCGTCGCATACTGACGCACTTTTTAATCAGACGGCATCCTCGGGTTCTGCCGAGTGAAGCCTCTTACACCTGCATTCTCTCTACTGGCCAACAGGGGGCGACTCCTCCGGTTGCAAAAAGAAGTCTGGTTGTATAGAAGTCTATGATAAAATGACTCTACTTCTCACTTGATTTATTACCTCAGTAAACATTGTAAACATGAGTTTATGGTCTCAATCTCTAGTTTCAAGTCTTCTTTAATACAACATGATGTTTATTTAGTAAATGATGGTCCATTTAGAGTAAAATAGACCATAAAGCAGGGTATGCTTTAGGGCGGGCTTACTGTGATTGACAGGTCGCTGCCGCTTTCAGAGCCGTATACTGCGTCTCCGTATATATCACTCCTCTGCATTCCAAATATGGTAACTTGGCGAATCGTCCACAATCCAATACGTAACGTCCCGATGACTACGTCTACTTCTTATATACAGTCATACATAATGTTTCTAACGCAGTGGGTAGGCTAGCACGTCAAACTATGCCTCTCCACTATACTGTCGAAGTAAACACGTGGTTAACGTTGTGAATTCTAACGAAAACACTTGCTTGCAGGTTAAGGAAACAAACCCACTTAGTTAAGTTTAGGAAAAACATCATGGTTGCTTAAAATAAGTACGTAAACTAAGTGAAACTAAACACTTTGGGACACGAACACCGGTCTCCTGGTTGAAATCCGGTGTTTGTTTGACCCACCCACCCTGTGGGTTAACAGTGACTGGTCCAGACTGGAACAGTCTTAGTCCAACATAGTCCCATCATGACGTGTCTAAATCTACTCTCTATTCAAGTCTTCTTATAATGTACTTGAAACAAAGTGAAAATAGATAAAGTAGAAAACAAAGATGCACTCACCCAACAACCCCATAGTCTCACTAGAGAGCATCACGGGTTCTGAAGAACCGAAACCAGACTGGAGTGCCTTAAAGTTGCATTCTTTATAATGGCCATCAGGGGGCGACTCCACTGGTTGCAAATAGAAGTTTGATTTTATAGAGGTCTATGTGAAAATAACCCTACTTGATTTATTACCCCAGTAAATATTATAAAGTTTAAGTTTTATTTCAATACAGCATGACGTTAATTTAGTAAATTGTGGTTGCATTTAGAGTCAAATAGACCATAAAGCAGAGTATGCTTTAGGGCGGGGCTACCTTGTGATGACAGGTCATTAAAAACACGGACAACGGCCAGAGTTCACATGTTCACGCTGACTATACGGTCTATGGTTTTACAGCTACGGGTCTCGGATCTGAATGGATCCGAGTGAAACCAGTGTCAGCTCTGATCACCTGGCACATCATAGACACAGTGGGAGAAGATATTTTCAAAAACAATTAGCCAGGAGTGGAGTGGATGAATATTTTATAATTGAGGTTACCACCAAGCCTTTAAGTATTGCTTGACGTCTGTAGTCTGTAGTCTGCATGTAATATAATTCGCTTCAACAAAGAGAAACAAAACTACAGCCCTTTTTTTTTTTTCAATTCTGAAAAGTTGAGAGCAAGCACATCTTCCTACTTTGTTTGTTTTCCCATTTGCACAGTTCCACACATCCGTTGGAAGCTCGTGCCATCATTCCGTGGTCTTTGCTTAAAGGAGAGGGGTGGAAGGGGGGTCCTGAGGGCCTGTGGAAGCTGGCATAGTGCTGACCACACCGCCGTTTCCTCTGAAAGGAATGTCTGGTGTGGCATCAGTCACTGCTGGCATTCTGGAGACGGCCTGCCAGCCCCTCATCATTGTGCCACCGCTGCACAACAGCACACACACAAACACACAAACATAAACACGTCACACTCAGCTCCCACCCTGTGCACAGCAGTGATAGGCAGAGGACGAAGAGCGCACATCCTTATCGACGCCAATCCAGATGAACCTACAGACACGCTTCCCCAACACCCTAGACCCCTTCTCGCTGCACAGTTGGCCACCATTAGCCTTCTTTTAGCTATGGCAGTCCTAAGGCTAAGAGGAGGAGGGGGCCGCCACTGCCAAGGTGCTCCCCTGATTTGCTACGCTTCCCAGGGCTACGGGGCCCCTGGGCTTACTGGCCCATCGAGACATAAGCCCCGGCCTCCCTGGAGGCTCTCGGCCAACCCAGGCGCTTGGCATGGGCCGAAACCGCCCAACGGGAGCCATCCAAGAGCCGTGGATGTCTATGATACGTTTCCACCGAGGGCAATTTCAATCATGTGGAATTTCGATGAGTGAAAAGAATTCTTTTTTCGCTGGGGGTGGACTGAATGGGAGCAAAGGCAGGCTGCTGCTTTCACATGTCTCACAGCAGAAATAAGAGGGCATCTTTTATCTAAAGGAGAGGGAATTTAGGGCTAAAACTTATTATACAATATAAAAGGCATTGAAGGTTCATTCACCTATATGACAGTAAAGCCTTTTATCTCATTTATGTTTAGTTTATGGAATGTTGCATTTACAAAAAAAACCAACATTGTTCTCTTTAGTCATTCAGGTCAACGGCTTTGTTGCTTAAAGTAGTTCCTAAGATAAGCATTGACAAAATATCTGAACATGTCTTTAGTGGCCATTGCAATTAGCTTGTTCAGCTAAATTCATATAAAATCCGCATAACATCGAATGCATTTACTTCACATGGATAAGCCCAACCAAATCAGCTGCCCCGCAACATTGATGGTGATTCAGCATATGTGTTCCTACAATGTCCAATCGACGTGACTGCTGTGCCCTGTTGATCACGCAAACCTTGCTGCATGAAGAGCACATTATTTCCTGCATTTGCATGTAAATTGTTTGCAGAATCGTCCAGAATTCATATAAATGAACCTTTAATATTATCAATAATCTGGGTTCTTTACATTTCATTAAGACTGTCATAATATCAAATACATTTCTAAAGAACCCTCATTTAAAGGGTTAAAGGCACAACGATGAAGGATTGCGGTAATTTTAAATCTAGACGTGTTGTTTTTTTAATTCCCTCTGACTGCCTCTGCAGTTTGATGGTTTTGATTAATACGGCCAGGAAATGTTTGTGAGCAAGACATATACTGCGATTCATCTGCAAAATAATCCAATCATTACCAACTAATGACAGGGGGGGTGGGTGAAAAATGATGCGAGCCCACAGCGGCTCCCCAACACGCATCAGGGCCCCACCGACGCAGAGCATTGGAGGCCCCACCTGTCACAGCGATGCAGTAATTGCATTGCGGGCTCTCTCCTCTCCTCGGCTCCTCGCTCCTCTCTTCCCCATCCACCGCCGTTCAGCTACAAAGACAATGCTCGTCGTAATGAAGCCGTCTGACGAGGTGGCAATTACAGACTTCAGTCACTGTCACCGGGGGCAATTGGGGAGGAGGTGAGAGGGGGGCGGAGGATATCTCACCCCTGAGGACTTCTCCTCACCCGCTGTGTTGCGCTGGATGGCAGGGCGGCTAAGCTGCTGTCAAAGGCAACTTGAGAGCGCGAGCTGGATTAGAGGTTTACTGTTTGAGTAATACTGTACGAGTGTGAGTGATGAGGAATGAAGTGATGCATCGCAGCAGTATGGAGACGTCTCCGGATTGACGGATTATCCAGTGACACTCCCATGCACACTTAAAGATGAAGCAGTGCTTCCATGTGCAGTAAAAAAAAAAGAAAAAATCCCCCGATTTCTAGGAGATTTTTTTAGGATGGCTTTCTTAAAACCATCTGAAGTCTCTCACGGAAATGTTAAAGGGTTAAAAAAAACAGCGTGTTAAAGTTAAGGAACTTTCTTAGGAGTGCAAATGCAAGCAAGTTGATGTTCGTTCTCAAAGTTCACCTGAGTTGTTTAATTCGTGAGACGGTGCTTTTACACATCATGGGTAGTACCACTCACCCTGTGAAAACACTTGTACAATGTCTGCTGTGGCTCTGGGAGAGCTTTCTAACGTCTCACGGGAAAAAAACCCAATGACATCAGCTGGGTTGTTTTTTTTCAGATTAGCTTTGAGACTTCAAACATTTTAAAGAAAGCCTATGTTACAAACAGGGGGCACGGAGTTTGAGATGTAGGCATTTACCAGTTAGGATTTTGATTTTGCCGGTCTCGAGGTTTTTCCCTCCACCAACAAATACAATGGAGGTTAATGGACTCTTTCTTCAAGTAGTTTGACTCTTATCTCTTCAGTGCTGGGCACACCACTAATAAAATCCCATTCACCTCTATTGTATTGGTGTGAGAAATCATTTCTGTAAATTGGGTGAACTGACCCTTAATCTCAATGCTCGTCATTGATTCAGGGTCCGACATGGTTTTAAAAACACAACCAGCACTGTGACGCATTGACTTACATTGTTGTTTTTGATCTTGTAATTGGTCGAGCGGTTCCATTTTTAGCATGTTTCACCATATCCAGTCACATTTAGCGGGAGAATGCTACATCTCGCTTTGTTCAAAGCTTCGGTAACAGTTGCAACAGTGCGCATTTAATTATACTCTCAATGCCGCCTTAACTTCATCGAACAATGAATTAAACTCACCTGGCCTGCTGTGTCTTGTACTCGCACAGCAACAGACATTAAGAACACAATTAGCCAAGCTTTGCTAAAGAAATGTATGCAGAATTAGAAATTCTTCTGGTTGCAGTGGTATCAAAAAGCCATGGTGGCTAAAAAGGAAACGTGCATAAGAGGCTTAAAGGCATTCCAATTCTTAATGGTGATGTGATGGATGCACCAGTACAGAATAAATGGTTCAGTACAGATATAGCCTTGTTAAAAGATAGTCACAAGCCTCTGTGATCCGTGTAAATGAAAAAACAACTAGAGTTTAGAATGCATTTGTTCATTAAGAGATGCAGTCAGTGGGAAGAAATATAGTTGGAACCCTATTTTTAAAGGACGGGTCCATTATTTTCTTTTTTGTGAGTTTTTTATCGTTGTGTAGCTTCCCAGTGGTGTTCCTCATGTATTTAAATCCAAATATTCACACTTTGCTCGAAGTACATTGTAGTGTTAAAGTGTATACGTATACGTAACTTCCTTTTGCTAACGGTGGAGTTGGCGTTTCCATTTGAAAAAAGTAAACCTTTAAAATGTTCTTCTATGGAGTAAATGGTGCTCTACGAAGTCAAGGTTAAGCAACGTTCAATTCCAATTCATGTGTTTATTCATAAAATTATATTATGAGAAATTATTTATTTAATTGGAACCACGTTATTTTTTCAACTACACCATGCAGCTGCTTAAAACCGGTATGTGTTTCTTCTGTCCGTGATTATGTATTCGACATACATTAGAAGAAATTAGTTTGCGTAATTTAAACCTCTCCAGCGAACATACTGTACACCTAACAACAACATCTGTGTCCTTAACATCCCCGCTGTGCCTTTAAAGAGTCTCATACTTGAGCAAAAAGTTAATTGAATCAGAGTCTTAATGCTACGCTTCAGTGTTTTGACGTCTCCAATGAAGCTTAAACTTCAACCGTGTTTGCAAAGTAGTTCAGTCCACAAACACACACACTCAAAAACACACACACACACACACTACTCCTTTCACTCCAACACAGGTGAGCCCTGGTGCCTACGTATGTTGCCATGGCTATATCATGCCTACCTGCCCTGTATAATTATGTGGGATTCCGTGACACAACAAAACAAAGTAGCGTAGATATGTCCGCCATCCCTCCATCTTGTCTCTGTCTCTTAATCCGCTTTACTTTGCAGAGAGGTAACTCAAAAGATTCTCATCTACGCCGTGTGTTTTAAGATATTTTTACCAAACTAAATCAGAATATTTATACTTTTTGTCCATTCTTTTGATAATAGTTATACGGAAGATGTATTTTCTGTCTTTCTTTCTCATTTCGTTCGTAACAAATGTTGCCCAAAACGTGCACATTTCAATGTGTCCAACCCAAACAGACGCCTAACTCATCTGCTGGGAAGATTGTCAGGTTGTGAAGTGTCTTCTGCGTTGGGGGTTCTTGCTTTAAACTGCTGCAGGGATGATGTTTTTGTGTCGGCCGACCCTGGACGTTAGCATCGCACTGGTTCCCTCGACAAATTTTTCCATTGAATTTTGGATTATTGCAGAAAATGAGCTCTGTGGCAAACAAACATTTATGATGCTTATACATTTTGTTCTGCAAATTAATCTTTACAAATGAACACCACTTTTATGATATTTGAAGCCTAAATATTAATATATATTATTATAATAAATTGAGCAGGTTGTAAATTAAGATAGATGATGTGTCTGGTTTATAAAGCACGCTTAGCTAAACTCTTTATTGACCCTGTCCGGATTATAAAACTTTGAGGCTGATGTTGCTCAAGACCTCTTTTTAATTGATACGTTTGGTATGTTTACTGTTGGTAAAGAGGTGCACAATACAGGGAGCCCACAGTGAAACGGTGTCCATTTTTATCCTCAGTTTGGTTTCTGTGGTTGCCATAGTCACAGGTGACCAAGATCAACCATCAACAGCTCAGACTCAGCAGCAAGCAGTCGTGACCTCTCGCTAAGCTTTCCACTTAGTGCCGAGCTTTCCTTTTTGGCACGGCTCATGTAGAGTTTACAATGATAAGTGAACAGCAGATTTACACTCAGTATTTTCTTAAAAAGTGTCTTTGATTTCACATTGAAGAAGAAAAAAGCAAGCTCCATTTTGAGCCGTTGATTTCGTCAACGGAAAATGACAAATGTTTAGCAGCGGTACCTAAAAAACGTGGCAACTGCTAGAAAAAATGGACAAACAGTCACGGGTGGAAACCTTTCATCAATAACCTTTGTTCCACATATAATACAAAGGCCTACGTAAGTAAGTAATGAAGGAAGCTGGCTAGCTAATTAAAGCTAACTCCATATGTTCATAGAAAACTCTGTTTCCAGCTATTTCTTCATGTTTCCAGCTTACTTTTTTTTTATAAAGCAAGAACCACACAAAGACATCTTCAATATTCACTTAATCGCTAACATTTTGTATATGATATCATGCTTGAGCTTGGGAAGCGAACGTATAATGATTTTCGCCTGAATTGCTACTGTGAAAACTTTTTTGAACCAACCGGTTGCAAAAAGAAGTCAGATTGTATAGAAGTCTATGAGAAAATGACTACTTCTCTCTTGATTTATTACCTCAGTAAACATTGTAAACATGAGTTTATGGTCTCACTCTCTAGTTTCAGGTCTTCTTCAATACAGCATGATGTTCATTTAGTAAGTTATGGTCCATTTAGAGTCAAAGAGACCATAAAGCAGGGGATGGTTCGGTGCGGGCTCACTGTGATTGACAGGTATGGTAACTTCCATTTATCGGTTGCAAGGAAAACATGGCGATGGCCGTAATCCAAGATGGCGATGGCGAAATCGCTGAACCCAAGGCTTCAAAACAATCAAATCAATGAGTGACGTCACAATGACTACATCCACTTATTATACTGTATATAGTCTGCCTTTAACTCAAGGTGTCCTTGGTTTACAGTAAGTAACACTAGGTTACTATTGTACTTACAGTACGCTAGTTAGCATGGCATGCTAATGTTGTAAGCCTTTCACTATTGCTCCTTTGTTTGTGTGTGGAGAAATCGAAAGTTTTACCGACCTACCGAAAGAACGAATGAATTAAATGCAGAAATGCAACGAGACGAAGCTCCTCTGCAGTGTTAAATGACTGGTGTCGTCATGGATGAACCTGTTTATATACTGCACAAGAGCAGGACTCAGCTATTTTCAAAAGAAGTAAAAGTTTGAACGGATCGTTGACTGTAACTGAACCAAACATGGTGAACTTTTTTAAGAAACCATCGAAGGCCTCATTAGTTTGAATTGGCATCGACCCAACGACATATCAGAGCCATATTACCTGCGGTGGCTCATCACAACCCCTCGGATCACTCAGACACAGACAGACCGTTGTTTTGAACAGCGCTGCTCTGGATGTCCACTGCTCGGCTGTGTTTGAGTAACGAGCGAGCAATCAAATTCAGAAGACGCAGAGGGCACAGGAAGTTCAAACTTTAACTGAGTTTCCGAGATCCTGCATATTTCTGCAACTTCTCTCCTCGACTAAGTACTTCTGAGCAGCAAGTTATATTTTTTTGACAGAAAGGGTTTAAACTTGATGGTGAATTGAAATGACTCAGAGTCAAAAAAAATCCCCCTAAAATATTAGCACACGG
Source organism: Anarrhichthys ocellatus (assembly GCF_004355925.1). Classification (NCBI taxonomy): domain Eukaryota; kingdom Metazoa; phylum Chordata; class Actinopteri; order Perciformes; family Anarhichadidae; genus Anarrhichthys; species Anarrhichthys ocellatus. The sequence goes on along the minus strand of NW_022280069.1, from coordinate 1,626,589 downwards.
AGTTACTTTAGTTTCTCTCTCATCTCTCTCTCTCTCTCTCTGTCAGTGATTCATCTTTTACAAGTTAGTGGAAATTTCCCTGTTGCTTTCCACCTGGTTACAACTGACAGCCGTGGCTAAATCCCACCCACGCACATCTCGCACTAAATTACCAGTAATCAATCTGTTATTTGTTATCGCTTTCATCCTGATCCTCCGAGCTCCGACTGTCAGCACTAAACTGTGATTGACAAACTTCAGGAGTGGCCCTGAAACGCCGCTGCCCGCGCACATTAACTCCGCAGCTCGCCGAGGTGTGTGTTAGTGTGTAATAGGCGCTATTAATAAAGCCGAGCCATGCGTGACTCGACTTTCTCTCTGCCGCCGCCTCTCATGGCTGACTCCTTACCGGGGCTTCAGTTGTGTGAGTTTGGATCAGTCTAATCACATTTGTTTAATTAAGCACAGCTAATAGACTCTCCAGGAGATAGGGTGTCTCACTGTGACAGCGGCGCTGCACTGAGATGCATGTCAAACACAGAGGCCCGGCATCGCTCCCACGGCTCTGTGGCGGTTTGACGACGTGCCCGACATCTAGCCGTGTTCGCAAGCCTGACACAAACAAATTGGAGGTTAAATGCTGAAGGTTACAGATGGTGGAATGGATGGGCGTCAATGTCTCTCAAGAATTTCCCTTTGTAGCAGTTGTAATGTGCAATTGATTTTGCAGCGCCTCGTACACGCGTTTCCCTCCTGACACTGCCGTGACAGAAACATTTGAGAGTCGAATGTCTCTGGCATGCAGGACGCATCGTTCTTATAGTAAATAATCTTTGTTTGCATAAAACAAAATGTCTGATTTAATGAGTCAACATATTGTCACTTCATGAAACCCTTCAGCTTAGTGGTTCTTAACACCTGTTGTCTGGTTGCTCCCCTTCATACTTGAAACTTTATGTTTCATCAAAAGCAGTTTGTTTTTAAATGAACTGCAAATTCGCACCAGACGCATGACGTCAGCGGAGCATAAGCACCGCTGAGGCGTCCATCCATTCGATCCACAGTAACCTCCGTTACAGCTTCATTATCTTCAGAACAGCTGTAGACGAACTGACTTCAGAAGTCAGAAATTCTATGGACAAAAATCTTTTTTTAATTTCTTTTATTTTCCCCGCTCACCGAAGCTCTGTATACCCAGAGTGAGACTAGAAAGCTCACAGTAAAACTGGAGGCCCTGATACATAAATTCACAATATATAGATCATGGGACATTTGGGTGTTTTGAATGGCTACCTTTGGAGATTACTCTTCACTTCAAGTGCCAAAGAGAAATAATCTATTTGATAATATTGGAATTCAATAGAGACTCTAACTCACTCCATCTCTCGATGTCTGTGTAGAGTGTAACATTTAACTGAACGGATGTGCATCTGTTCTGTAAAACAAATGAGGGATGGATTAAAAAGACAGAAATGTATGAAATTGGTTGGGATTAGATGCCGGTCAAGAGTTTGTCATTTGACATGTGAGTTTGACGCGTGTTTACGTTGAAGTGACGAAGCACTCTAGAGCGAAGGAGGAAATCAGGCGACGTCGGTAAAGAGCGACAAAGTCTGCTAAGAGAGGAGGACAGGGGGGGGGGGGGGGGGGGGGTGACCACACAC
>NW_022280069.1:1602792-1624846 GCF_004355925.1 Anarrhichthys ocellatus | reverse complement strand
GGGGGGGGGGGGGAGGGGGGGGGGGGGGGGGGGGGGGGGGGTGGGGGATGGATGGGTCAACAAAACACTGGACTAAAGGTGCTCTACACACAAATGAACATATCCATTGCCTCCACGTGGCTCTCAACATGGAGACAACTAACGTGGCTGCTAGCAGCTAACAGCGCTGTCAGTGCAAACAATGACATCAGTGCTGAAGGAGCTAACTGTTCACTTGGGGGTGATCAGAGGGTGGGCCTGACGATACCGGGGGGGTCAGGATCCTAACCAAGTAGTGATGATTTTCATTTAATTTGGAGGACTTGTTTCGGAGAGAAATTACTGTGGTTAAGACAAATAATTACATTAAGGGAAGAATTGCCGCCCGAGAAATAAGCAATCAAGAAAAATCAATTCTAATTGAATTTGAGGGACTGTTGATACGTAACCTCAAGATTAAAATCGTCTCACGACTTTTAGCCAAACTCAGCTCGGTAAAAAGCTTCAAAATGATCCTTGTCGTTCCACCTGAGCGTAGCATTAGTTTGTTTGCTATCTAAAGAAAATCCAGGTCTAACGGATGGTCTGATCAACAGGAAACTAAAGGAAGAGACATCAAAGTACGATCTGATCGACAGGTGATCTCTGATGAAGTGCGTTTCAGAAAACACCTGAAGAGTGAAACCAGCAACTTTCCTCCAACATCTGGGCATCTCCACATGCAGTAACGTACTAAGTGACACTAAGCTGCCACAGCTGACGGGAGAGTTCACACCAGACAGTAATTACACTTCTGGGCGGGTTTTTCTTTCGCCCAGCTGACTGACACCCCATTAACATCTGGAGGCGCCGCTGTGGGTCAGCTTTTATCGTTCTGGATTGGCTCTCATCTCCACTGTCCTCCTTGGCAGCGCGCAAATGAGGATTAATAGAGTTTAATTTGAGGGGTGGAGTACTTCTGTTCCAAATCTCAAAAGAGTAGAAAAGCGAGGAGGAAAAGGCAGAGAAATCCACACTTTAATTTCAATTTCTTGCTGAGGTGATCAGACAGGGGGGGAAAGAAATAATCAGAAAATCCAGTGCTTACCCCGGATAAAGCCAGGAGACAAGTGTTAGTCTCCTCGGGAATCCTTGTTAATCTTTAAAAGGTGAGCAATTATAAAAGAGCGACTGAAGAAAGTTGCAAAGGCTAACCACAAAACCAGAGCAGTTGAAAAAAAAAAAGTGGCTGAGCATTCCAGATTGAGACGAGACGTCTGTCTTTTAGCTCTTGGGCATCTTTCTGAGACAAATTACTTTCAGTAGCCTGTAATTAAAATATACCCACTTGATGGAGAGGCAACAGTGTCTCTCTATTTAGTTATGGGTTGGAAAGATTAATTCTGGGGTGTATAACCCTTGTAATTTTCCAAGTGCTGTTTATTGTTTTCAGAGAAAAAAGAAAAAGTGTAGACGATTGAAATATCTCCGCTCAAGGTCTGCTTTGATTTGTTTACACTTCACACACATTTAGATCTGTTTTTTTTGTTTTTGTGTGTGTGTGTGTGTGTGTGTGTGCTTTATACGTGCCCTCTCTGCCTCAGCGACATAGATGCACATTATCAATTTGCATTAACGTTTTGGAACACGTCCACAGCTCCCACACGTCGCCGCCGCGCTAATAATCTTCTCTTGGTTTGAATGCAGGGGTCAGGGTTCGCTGCTTCTTCACTCTAGAGAATCCTGAATATCGGTACGAGCAGCCGGATGAGAGCTTGTTAGAACCCAATGTATTACAAGTGTCTGGTATAGAGAGGGGGGATCATTAGCTGCCCTCCTCTCCTCTTCTCTCACTCTGCGCCTCTTTAAGATGAGACTCACCGGTCCCCCTTGTGGTCTAGGTGACAACTGCAGCACACGCAGGGGCTTTCGGAGGCAGCAACATGAAGTGTTGGATAAAACATAGGCTGCATTGAAATCACCAGCTGTTGTCCGTAATGATGAAAACATCCCTAACTTAGCATGAATTTATAATTATGCAGAAAGCAAATTTGAATCTCTTTACTGGAACTTTTCAATTCCCATTCAATCTCCCAGGAGAGAGCCGGTGTGAATCGTATGCAGAGATTGTGTGTGAGTGTTTGTGAGAGAGGGTGTGTTTTTTTACTCACTCTTTTTTTTATTTATTTTTTTTAAATGCAGATCTCAGATGCTTCATAATGAAACTTTTGTGGAGTTCCAAAATCACAACAAATGAACTTTTCTGAGAAGTATTTGTACATCAGCTTACGATAAGGGCTCCGGTCCTTCTGTGTCTTCTCCGACAATCTGAAGGATTTTTCATCTGCTCTCACCCTCTGCTGTTTTGTGTCGGCTTTACACACACACACACACACATAAACACACACGCACACTAATTCTATTTTCAATGGGACGTGTAAATTAAGTGTAAATGTAAATGGATCAGTGTGTTATTTATGCTAAACCCGGCAAGAGAAACACATTCACATTGTAAGTAAACAGCTGCATTACCTGTGGGCTCCTGCACACCTGCTAGAGCAGAGCAGTTAGCCTGTGTGCAGATGCAAACTGTCAATCATTTTCACACACACGCATGCACGCACACAAACAAAGATACAAGAAATGAGTATAGAAATGTGCAAGGGCGCGTGCAAACGCCAAAAAAAACTCACACATGACACAAATCACACTGTGCATTCAAACCACACACGCTCACATTATACAGGCTCATAATATATATATATATATATATATATATATATATATATACTATATCTACAGCATGTCACCACATGTGTAGGAGCTGCTCACACGTCACTGACACACATGATTCACACAGACATGATCAAATCTAACAGATCGAGTGAAAGAGAAATACTCAGTCATGCGTGGAGCTATTTCTATTTTTTGTGATTTGATTGTTAATGAACACATAGAGGTTAAATAACTAGAGATGTCTCTCATTCACTGTAATATGTTCTACATTAAGAATATTAATTTAATGTATACCTCTCTGGAATTTGAGATTTGTTTTCCTCGTCTAATATCAGGCTTTGGCAAGTAAAAACATAGGTGACTTCTGCACTTTGCATATACAGCAGTCAGTATAGTTACAGCTGGAAATCAATGGAAATAGCTGAAATGCATTTAGACACTGTGAGGGCGAAAATAAAAGCTTTTTTTCTTCTCCTTCCGTTATCTGTCACTGTCCTCTGTGCCTCGGCTGATTCTGCTTCAGGCTGTGTTCTTAAAGATGTCCAAGAAAAGAACAAAAAAAATCTAATTATTCTGCTCTTCGTGTATTTATTTTAATATAAATTTGCATTCCTAAAGCGTGGATTTTTTATTTTCAATTTTTTTGGGGGTAGGCCCGCGGTAGGATTTTTAAATGTGATGGAGAGGTTGTGTGTTAGTGTGTGTGAGAGTGTGTGTGTGTGTGTGTGTGTGATGGCCGGAGCTGAACGAAGCAACAGAAAAAGAAAAAAAGCAACAGCTTGCATTGATGAAATAAAAGTGAGTCTGGTTCAATGATGCATTAAAAATGTTCACTGCCGAAAAGTCATAATTATTATTATTATTTCGCACTAAAAGCTTTGTTTAAATTGGAGAAATGAATGTTTTCGGCAAACACAGCAAGGGAACAGACTGCAGTATTAGTCTCTCTCATTGTTCAAAACTTAATTATTCTTGAAAACTTTTTTTTAAATCCTATTTCTCGCACACTATGGGCTTTCAAAGAAGTCATCTGTTCCCGTCTGTAGGAGCATGTGATGTATAGCAGACTATTGCACGGTTTCATATTCCGCTCAGGTGTGCGGGGAGCAGATCTGGCACGTTGCCCTCCGCTGTTAAAACAACAGACTTTGACTCTATACGGAACAAAACGCGCGGCGCCGCGCGCAATCGACTCTTTACCAGACTCCCCCCCGCCTTCTTCTCCTTCTTATTCTTCTTCTTCTTGACATGCAAACATGTGGCGTGTAAATATGAAAATGAATGAGTGTGAGAGCACTCCTGGCACTGACTTCTCTCTCTCCCCCTCTCTCTCTCTTCCTCTCTCTCTCTCTCTCCCTCGGTGTCCCCGGAGAGCAGCGCGTCGGAGAGGAGCGGCTGTAAAAACCAAAGTGGGGCAATGAGACAAGCTGCGCCACAGCTGGCAAATCATCGATTCGAGCATCAGAAACGGGGAGGGGCGGTTCGTTTACCTGCCGCCCTCTCCTCTCAGCCCTCCTCACATGCCGCTGCTCTCCTCTCCTCTCCGCTACTTCACCTCCGCCGCCCGCAGCGCACGGTTGCTCACATTTCTGCGCTCCATCCGCCGTGTGCGCTTCTTCCCCCCCCCCCCTCCCCCGCCCCCAAACTTCAACCTCAGCCCGTGCGGTTTCTACAAGACGACTCTCTCTCTTTCTCCCTCTCTCTCTCTCTCTATCCCCGACTCCCCCCTCCTCACCCAAACTCCTCATCCACGGGACTTTTGACCTTTTTTTTTTTTTTTTTTTTTTTTTTTTTAAACAGTATTTCCTCCCACAGAGCAGTTGCCTATTTTTTAATTTTTTTTTGGATCTCTCTTCGTGGAGCAGAGACAAGAGGTCGCTCAACTTTTGATGGAAAACAAGAGGTCGGGCGACTGCTGACTTTAAAGGTACGATCCGTCTCATTCTCTCACGTGCGTCTTCACTTGTGTTTTTAAATCACGTTGATCTAATAGCACGGCTGAAAAGAAATGATGTGCACCTCCTCGGAATTAGATAAATGAGTCGCCTCTAAATTAATTAAAAGCAATTTACAGACCTATCTTCCAAAATCACTTAAAACCCACGCAGACCAAAAGTGGCGGCTATGGATTTAATATTTATAAGGAAGAAGAAGAAAAAATACCGACTGTGAATGTCATGCTTAATGGTAAATACAAACGCACGCATTTAGAACTTTTTTTTTTTTTTTTTGTCATCTAATTTCAAACGTGCAGAAACAGGCCTGTGTCGTTTCTGCACGAATAAGCAAAGCACTCGTGATGTTCGCGGGGTTAAGTACATCCATCTCCTCTAATTCATTTAACAACTTATTCCGCGCGCAGCAGAGGAGCAATAAGTGATGCTGCCTGCCATCGCTGCTCCTGACCCGATGGTTTTAGGGTGTTCTGTGGTGAATAAAGTTATTATTTATCCCTCCGATTATTTTTGCATCTTGTTCGTCAGGACTTTTTGTTTTTTTTTAAACCGATATATGTATATATTTTAACTCATTAGAATGAAGTGTGTGTTGACAGTTGGAATGCTGAAGCTCTTGCAGCCCAACTGCCCATCTTCTTTTACTACTTTTTATTAGGCCATTAGAGCCACTTCATTTATTCCCTCCATATACTTACTATTTAATTACGTGTCAGTCTGCTTCAACACTTTTACTGCTGTAGCATGAAGCACTTTGTGTAACTCCTCAAAAACACACTGAGCCCCAGCAGTATAGGGTAGAAAGAACACTAATAAAAAAGGTGTGACTCACAGGCAAACACAGAGTTAAAGAATGTATTGCTTTTCTCTCTGCATGACCTGGTGTGAGGCAGTCAGATGGATGTGATGATACAGAGGACGTGCAGTAATGCTGTCTGGTCTGCCTTGTGGCTTTTGTCACAGTGCTGATAAAGTAATTTCAGGTACAACCAGACCTGTGTGTGTGTGTGTGTGTGTGTGTGCGCGTGTGTGTTTGAGAGAGACAGCCGTTATGAGAATATCTATTGCCATCTTAAAACTGCGTGGGCACTGATGCTCTGTGGTTTACAGGTTTTTAAAGGCTTCACATTCTGCTCCTTTAGAAAATAGCTGACATTGCATGGCCAGTTATGCTGATAATTACATATATATATGTATATATATATATATATATATATATATATATATATATAACATAGACCAGAGTTTGTATTGTAGATTTAATATGTCTGGAAGATTATATTTGCTAATTTAGCCATGATGACAATAAAATCCGGTGTAGAATTTAACATTAAATCAGAAACTTGATCGGATGATTAAAGGGCAATTGTCCCGAAGTAATCCTCAGCCTTCAGTAAGTGTCATCTGGTTTTGTGGCTCGCGTGCGATCTCGATGTTGAGCATGGCACCTCGCTGCTTTGGGGGGGGCGGGGGAAATAAAATTGAAACAGGTTATGGCACAACAACCGGGGTGTTTTCTCCCTTTAATCTTTGCAGATCTGTGGCAGTTCAAGGTGCTGTGGCTTATCTGGTCAATGCCCTCGACAGCAATGACACATAGCCCGTTTCCTGTCTCGGGCTGCCATGTATCACTTCTTGTAAAAGTCCTCAGACAAAGATGAAAGACTCAACGGCAGCTTAAAAGCGTTAAAAGACAAGTTCTCGGTTTTACTCCTCGGCTCTGACTCTTCATTAGAACCAGCTTTTTCTTAATCAGTTTGTGGTTGTTAGAAAGTGGCACAAAAAAAAGAAAAAAGGCTCTATCACCGATGTTTGTCATAAATGTTTCCACATAAACTTGTTTGGCAGCAGCGTGTGAGGACGGTGCTAGTGCCAGGTCACACACACACACACACACACACACACATCCAGCAGAAAAAGCCTCAACATCTGTCGCAGCTTATTAGTGTGTAATAAATTCCTTTGAATGTGGCGTTCACGCTTCTTACAATAACCATCAGGAAGAGATCTCGGAAAACACCGAAGCGTTTCCACCTCTCTACCTTTCTTCTTCTGACTTACAGCTTTAACCTTGTTGCACTCTGATCTTTTTTAGTCCCCCCCCCCCTCAGAGCTTAGTTTTGTTTTCATTATAACTAATCGAAACTACTGCACGTTGCATTTACTGTACTGTAGTAGTGTAGTAGCAGGAAATCAAGGGTCACAAACAGTAAGGGACCTCTCGCTGTCTTTCCCTTGTGAGATCCCGGCGACACTTTTGCATCGCGACCTCCTTTAATTGTCCCTTCAGGTTGTCAGGTCGGCGGGGTGTAAACTGTAATACAGGAGGGGGCGGCGAGTTCTGTGTGTGTGTGTGTCGCCAGCGAAACCTCTCACCTCGCTCTCAGGTGAGACGCCGGAGAGCAGGTTGTCGGATGAGAGCGGACGACAAAGTTTCCCCCGTGACCCCCGAGAGGCCAATTAGTCTGCTCATCGGAGAGCTGTGATGTCTTTTGTTGTTTTTGCTGCACGGGCCACTCTGACACGACATTACGAAAGCTTCGTCACCTCCATTTGAAATTGAATTACGACCAGAATCATTACTTCATTTACTTGTTTTGCTTACAGGGAAAGTGTTAAAAAAAAAGAAATCTGTATACGTTTGTAACTCACCGCTTATGAATTCCCTGCAGCCAAAGATGCAGATTGTTAAAACCCCCTCGCTTGCTTGTTGGGTGTTTGCAGGGAGTTCAGAGCCGGGCTGCGCCTCACTTTGCTGAGACCGATAGCTCGGCTAAAACCATTAATCGTCTTTCTTCACCACCTCGATAATTATCTCTGTAGCAAAATAACAGCTCAGCAAACAGTGAAATTATACCTGTGGTAGGGAGCAGAGTAAATACCTGTTTAGCTGCCAGCAAATGTATTTATTAGACTGTCGCCAGTAAATAAGAGGCCTGTCTCGTTTTTTAATGTGTGGCTCTTCGGGGATTCCGCCCCTCCGCCAGCCGCCCACCTCTCCTCTGTATGAAATAGCTCTGTTATGATTGCTAATAGAGGAGCGAGATGACAATGATTCCCAGCGTTTCGTTTTTTCTTTTTGGGTGACATGTTGCAACTGGTTTGGAAAAAGAAATGGTTGGTGTGTTAATAAGGAATGCTGCATTCCAGGGATAGAAAATGTTGTAAGACAGTTACAGACATACCACCCTGGTTGTGTGTGTGTGTGTGTGTGTGTGTGTGTGTGTGTGTGTGTGTGATTCGGGAGTTACAGCTCATTTTGTCATTATCTGGAAAGTTATTATAAAAATTCAAAATTGGAGGGGGGTGTAATGTTGTCCCAACATGTTTGACTGTATTTATTTTGGCATATGCTTTGCATACTGTTGATCCAGATTCCTTGGCTTAGTGATAAAAGCGTCCCATTGTTGTTGGGTCCTGACAATCAGCCCCGTTCGTCGTTGAAAGGGTTGGCGTGTCCTCCCCGGGAGATAAAAAAAAAGAAAGAAACCAAAGTCCGTCATGTCAGTTTTGTCACGCTTTTTTACAAAATGACATCCCTCCCATGTTTGAATTTTTTCTTCTCTTTATTTGTTCTTGTTATTTGGCGCGCTTCATGCCACCATGGCAAATATAATTTAAGCAAGCACATACATCTAAGTTTTTTTTTTTAATGATTCAAATCACATTATTACAAGTCTCATCTTATGTTTGGAAAAAAACCAACAACAACAACAAAAAAACCCTCATTGTCTTTTATTCCGATGCTTGTCTTCATCCAATCTGTGTAGGTTTTTCTGAATCCTTTGTTCGGCGGGAAGAGAAAAAAGAGAGCGATTTAGAGGAAAGCGCATCCCGCTAAGATCAGGTTGTTAATACCCACCCACATACTCCAATGAAACAATTTCAACAGATACTGTATTCTCTGTCTGTCTCTCTCTCTCACACACACACACACACACACACACCCTTGCCTTATCAACTGTTTTGTTCGTCAGAGGACGGATGATGCATCCTTTGACAAGGGATTAAATATGCAAAGAAAAATATGTAGATAAAGAGCCACATCCTTAAGTCTGCACCTCTCATTCAGTACTTCTGCCTAAGCCTCCATATTAAGAGCCCGTTTTCCCCCCCGCACGCTCACATCCCATCACTCCTTTCATCTCGGCACTGTAGCTCCAATTCTCGCACACTGAGGCGAGTAACACCGTCCCCGTCACCTGCCTTCGTTTCTTTTTAACACTCCCCACAAGGCCGGGCACCGTGCCCTTCACCGAGGTGACCTTTCTCACCTCCTCCTCCTCCTCTCGGCGCCACAGATCCACCTTCAGTATCTCTTTCTCTCTCTCACACACACAACGCTTCTGTATTTCCAACTCTGTTAGCTGTTTATTTGTCGCAATCCACGAGGCAGAGGTTAATTATTTGTGTCATGTGATGACCGTAGTGCAGCGAGCCGTGACGGAAAAGTGATTTATTTTAAAATCCTGCTTCTGTTGCCCGTTGATGGTTCCCCGACTGATTGGTTTTGTGATTTGATAAAGACAGCGAGAGAGGGAGGGCGGGCTGATAAATAAGGCGAGGGATGCAAGTTTTGAAGCTTCACTCCTCTGAAGAAGGCCGACAAAAAACCAGAACCGACCCGGCTCTGTGTTAATCGCAGCCGGTGTCGACCTGATGACGCCTGAGGGCGACTGCAGCCTCAGGCTTCGCAGAGGCCTTGTTCCAACACCGAAGCATGCTCACACCGCCCCTGAGCGGATGCGCGTGTGTCTGCGTGGGAGTCGCATTGTGTACAGTGCACACCACACATCCTAAGGGGTGGGTGTCGAGAGCGGAGACTTACGATGTGAGAGCAGAGCATTGGATGTCTTTCAGAATGAGGAGGAAAACTAAAATAGTAAAAAAAGAAAAATCGTCCTCCACGGCAACCCTTTGAAGGCCCGACTGGCGTGAAGGCCTTCCTGTCAGCAGACCACTCCGCTCCGCTTCTATTTCTATTTCTGTCGACTTCATGTGATTATAAAGCAATTAAACACTTAGGAGTCGACACTCAGTTCATTACATCCCCCCCCCCCCACAACCCACCTTGTTCTTTCCTTCTCTCTTTTCCCCCGTCCTCCCACACGGGAGGCGCGGACGTATGAGAAATGCAGAAATCACCTTATTCCGCGAGTAATTGAAAGCCACACTAGCTGTACGAGAGGCTAATGGAAAACAGGAAAGTAATTTGATCCGGAGGATGTGTTCATCGTGGAATATTTAGTCTATCTGTGTGCTTACCTCGTAGCGGCTGATTAAGCAATTTCTCGTGGTCCTCAGATGTCTTGCGAGGGAGCGTTAATAAACCGCCTCGACCCTGAACTCTTTGTGGAAGTGACGCTTTTGTGCAACAGTTGTGCAGAAAGATCAGTCGTTTGAAAAGAAAGCAAGCGATCGCGTTTCTGAGAAGACAACGAGCAGAGTGAGACTCCAGGGGACGAAGAAGATGACAATTGTGCTTGAAGAAATCATCAGATTTGATTTTTTGTGTAGAAAACAAAAGTATTTTTGTCTTCGTGGACTGTGTGCCACTTTAATCTGGAGTCTGTAACACATCTTGAAACTCATTTCACCACATAGTGACCTACAAAATGCCAGCGGCACTAAAGGCAAAAGCCTCCCATTTGTGTCAATTCAGTCATAATGGCATAATGGAAAAATACAAAAAAGACAACCGTCAATACATAAAACACGTCAACTCTGTGCTTTTGTTTAGACAACAGATAGATTCCGTCTCTTTCGCTACTCATTTAGCCGCTTGTTGGTTTTTGCACGGCGTCTACTGTACACTTCCTCCCGCTCATGTCACCCTCATGTCTCGCCGAGGTTCATCCGCTCACCCACACTGATGCCTGCCGTGTTTTGACACGTTCCCAGACACATTATTAAATCCTTTGCAGCCTCTAATAATACTATTATGTTTGCGTTGCGTGTGTGTTTTCATTGTGGGAGACACTCGCAGAAAAGAGCTCAAAGTCGAACCGGTGACAGCGCTCAGACTAATTTGTATTAGTAATCCAAATAATCCTATTAATGCCCATTAGAAGCATCACAAGTGGCGAGCATGAAGACATCACAACACCTACGTGCAGTGAAGTGATGGCGCCGGCTTCGCCTGACACACCACATGAAGAATTCTCCGCGTCGAGCCAACAATGATGCGTTTTTCTTATTCATTTTTCTTCTTTCTTTGTGTGCTGATTATTGGTGTCCGTTTTAAAGAGACGTAAGGTTTAATTCCTCCTGAGACATGAACATGCGGTTTAAAAAAGCAAGCAGGCCAGATGTGATAGCTCTGATAAGTGTGTTATGGTGTAAACACACGGTACCTGTGGTAATACGCACAGTGCAGGTGAAATCTATCTGCGGTGTGATGCCACGACTCCTGACATTTAAATACGAGGTGTCTTTTGTTGCGATTTTAACATCCAGTCTGTCATGTTCCTGGTGTCGGTTTTTTTTTTTTTGTCATATTTCCTGCACAAATGTAGCCAACAGGCACAAAATCTTGCCTGAACAATTACGCACTGTATATCTCCCCGACACAAAGCCGCACGGGCTTGTAAAAACCCACCTTGAACAGAGCTAAATCTGTATTCAGCGCGTGATTATGACGGCACACGGTTAGTATTTTTTAAACAGGCTTTCTGTGGTTAAAAAAAACCATTTTTCCCCTCTTTTCTGTGCGATACAAAACGGTATATGTTAATTGATAATCAGCAGTGTTGATTCAGTGGTGCATTCAGTGCAAATCTGTGCCCTTCTGGATGTCAGAGGGTTTTTCGCAGCCACGTCGGTGCCAACCTATCTGGCAGTGCTGGCACCTGTTGGCGGTGCCAAGGCCTGGCAGGGGTTATCGATGCTCTCTGATGGTGCCCGACAATCACAGTGGAAATGACTGCGGCTGCTTGCGTCATGCCAGATAGAAAAGAGCATTTGCCGACAATGGCTTGCTTTCACCGTCGCTCCCGTTTGGTTTTTTTTTTTTTTTTTTTTTGCCGAACGCTGCTATCTGCGGCCAAGGGAAAAAAAAAACACACACGCAAAAAGAAATCTAAAAAACAGAGAGAAGCGGGAGCTGCGGTGAACATCATGTAAAACATGTCAACGTGGAAAACATGTCAACATGCAGAATGCTGTGCAGCGACGCTGTGCAGGTGATGCAAAGTGATCTGCAGAGGTTTGGGTGTGGGTGGGTTGTGAGTGTGTGTGTGTGTGGGGGGGCGACTGCAGCCTGTCTGTGTGATTCATGCTGCTACGTATCACAGGGAACCTGAACAGCACAATCTAAGACGCTGCACATCTTTTTCAGAGACAAAATACTCAATATTTCTAAATAAAAAAATTTCTTTTTAAAATAAGAACACAGGAGGATTTCATCCTCTTGGATGCACCGATCGTGTAGCAGAAGAGCTCACGTTAGACTGTAACTTCAACGTGATTCATTCGTGACTTTTGCTTTCATGTCTTCGGTGACTTTGTGGGAATTATTGTCACATTTCTTCTGAAGCTGAATGATATCTGGTGTCGGAATGAATCTCTGGAAATGCAGTAATTACTCCACAGTCGGGGTCCTTTTATTCACACACATAGCAGAGCCATTTAACCACGCGGCATACCGCAGCTGTGTTTAGTACACAGTGTTGGCAGCTCACTGAAACCCCGAGAATGGTTAAGATAAGAACCGATCACTGAATCTGTGCAGCAGCCTCTGCTCATGAATACAAACGTGCTGGGGTCTTAGTTTCAACAACTCTTCCATTTCCTGTTATATATAAAAAAAAACACAGACCTGAGACCCTTTTTTCAAAATGCAGCCGCCCCCTCAAAAAACTCACACCTCGCGTTGACTAGGAGTCAATATCACAAGACATTGTTCCATCTCAGGTCCGAGAGGTGAGTTTCACGTTGTATTTTTTGCGTTAAAAGCTTCTGCGGTGACTATTTAATGCACCTCTTTGTGGACGTTTTGAAATGAGCAAACTTTTGACCTCACATGGGTGGTGGGCGGAACAAAGAGTCGGTGTCACAACTGCAGCTTTGAATGAGTGTGTAACTGCACCGTTTCAACTACGTAGTGATGCAGCACGCCATCACTTCTTACCGTGATTGGCTCTTTGATCTCTTCCACTTTCAGCAGTGTTTTTTTTAATTTTTTAACAAGTGCGTTTTCCTCTCAAACTGAGCCGTGAGCGTCTTCCGTAAATCGGAAAGATTTTTTTCTCTCCACAGTTGTTCCGTGGCGTTTCTACAACTGTCGGCGTCACCTGACGGTGGTTTTAGCTGACGAGTGGTGTTGCATTGTTTGTGAAAACAGCAGCTTTTGTGTGTGAGACGATGAACCATCACACAGAAAATATTTATTAGCAAGCAGCGTTATGAAGTATTTCACAGGCGCCTGACCTTCCGGGCTCGACAAACCTCTGGCTTTGTGGTCTTAATGGGTGCACATACACACACACACACTTCCTGTTTTCTGTTGGTTTCCTGTTTTTGTTCTTACACAACCTGGACAGACGTGCCTGTCGATGTCTGTTTGATGTGGACGTCGGACAGATGGGTCAAGTCAGCCCCCTGCCTTGCGGGTTAAGATGCCTCAGAAGACAAAAGGCTGCGGCACGGTGGCAATGTGAATAACGAACACTTATTTGGTACTGCGTGTCGTCATCGCTTTCATCATGCATACTATTTATATATCGGTGCATTTCAAGCATGTGTAAAAAAAAAAAAGCATTTCCTCCCTGGTCTCGGCAATGAACTTTGCCTCACACACCATCACCTCTCTTGCTCGTTACTGAGTACACCTCAGCATCGGTGTGTGTGTGTGTCCACCTGATATCAGTCCGAGCTTTGCTCGTAAAGTCAGAGAGATGCAGTTATTATTAAGCCACCTTAAGGTTAAGCACAAACATGTCAGGTCCTTTATTGACAATATCAACAGAGATTACCTGGTGTGATATTTTTGCAGTTTGCTCGAGGGCAACAAAGTCCGCCAGCAGTGAAGGGTTCACCAAAGTAATGACAGAATCGTGACAATAGCTCACGCGGCAACTTGAGCAAAACCTTCCAGCTCCGTGGTTGTTTGCAGAGATGGAGTCGCTCTCCAGCTTCTCAACGTCCCTCCTTTTCTTTTTCTTTCTTACCTCGTTTCAGCTCGTCCTCCACTTTGACAGCTCGGGGTTGTGTTGACACAACAGAGGTTAGCTCGTCTAATATTTTGGTATGATCCAGTATTGTGAAGTTTGTGAGATGGGAAATGTCTGCCATCTTTGAGTCTTGTTGTTTACTGACAAGAACATAGTGTTAATGGATGAAGTGTTGAGACATCTCACCAAAATTCATGTTATACTATACTGTAGTATTAAGAGGTTAAACTACTTATTTTGAAAGCAAACGTCAACACTAGGCCCAAGCAACACTGACCTGTATTATATGCAAATAAAGGGAAATAACCAACCTTTTGCATAATGGTTATGTTGTGTCAGAATATATGAATTGTATTATATTTACAATGCAATAAGTAAATATTAGACAACTTGACATTAGGTGCAGCAGAGATGTAGCTCTCCACCTTTAGTGTGCAGAAGAAGAGAGCCTTCCCACTGTTTAAGGCTCATACATATTTAAATGTGTAAATTATTGCCATGATGTGGTCTTTTAATAGTTCAAGATATAAATGAATACCTATTTCAATGTATTAATATTCCATATTTTGTATCATAGTCCTTGTCTAAGAAATGAAGTCGTGTATAAAGATATTACCCCCTTTTGGGCTTTCTGATCTGTGATTTCTGATATTGATTCATAACATATATGTATAATAGGAAGTAAGTCTAACAAACTCTCAGTAGTTAAAAGAAGAAGAATACTTGAGACATACAGTCTGTATTCTCATTGCACATGCAAAAACATTTCAAACAAACAACAAATAACAACAAATATGTTCCAAACGTTATTCAATTTGGTGTTTGGGGGACGCATGAAAGCTTTTCTGTAAATGCAACATGTATTTTTGGGTTCCCTTTAGTTTATTGTGATGTTTATAATTAATTTATTAATTTATATTTATCTCAGAACTGACTGGAGGTCAAATAGTTCCCCTTAACTTTAGCTATTTCAGACCAAATCACTGAATGTAAAATATCTAGTAAAATAAAAACTACTTACTGGGCAAAAGTATATTTAAAAAATATAATATTTAAGATGTGTGTGTGTGTGTGTGTGTGTGGGTGGGTGTGTGTGTTCGCGCGAGCATCTGTGTGTTACCCGGTAATAAATGCAGGACCGCCTCACTCTAATCAAGCTGATTAAAAATTCCTGCGCGCACAGCCGGAAATCGCACCAGCGTTCCTCCTGTCAGTGTGTGTGCATGCACGTGTGTTTTTTTTTTTGTGTGCGTGTGTGTGTGCGTGTGATTTCGCTCCGTCCACTTTCTCCACTTTTATTTGTCCCCGCTAGGACTTTTTTGGCCTGAGATGCGGAGGAATCCTCTGTTTTTAAAATTATTATTATTATTATTATTATTAGGGGATTATTTATTCCTCACACACTCTCTGACGCACGCACACACACACACACACACACACACACACACACACACACACACACACACACACACACACACACACACACATCCTCCTATCTTCTTCTTTTTTCCTAAACACCCCCCCTCTTGCTACCACGCCATTTGAAATGAGGAGGAGAAAAGGGAAAGCGAAGCACAGGCAGCACCAGCAGCGAGGAGAGGAGAGGGGGGAGTGATGAGTCAATACAACTAATAATTTAATGGGGACAGAGAGGGAGAGACGGAGTGAGAGAGAGGGGGAGAGAGACAGAGAGGGAGATAGAAGAGAGAAAGAAAGAGGAGCTCCGTCCGGACGCCAATCCCCGACCAACAGGACACCTCCTACTATTACTACCGCGGGGCAGCTCTCCGGTGCATCCACGAGCAGCCTTATTGACGCACGACGCACGGAAAGTAAACCCGCACTTTTTGACCCCCCTCTCCTTGTTTTATTTGTAGCGAACCTGTTTTTCGACTGTCCGCAGATATCGTCTCCACACATCGCCTCCAGCGCGAGAGCGAGATCCCACTGTCGGGTTATTATTATTAGTATTATGTGTCTCTCTGTCTCAGTCAGCCGGGAGTCAAATCTAAGCTAAGCCGACGTTTTTGGGTACGTTCGTCCGTCTCTCCGTTGGGTCTCGCACGGCGGGTTGTTGGTTTATTTTTTGTATCGCTACAACTGTGTCCGAGGTGCTTCTTTTGCTTTCCACCGCGCGGCTGCTAACTGCGCTGCTCAGGCGGCTGCTGCCGATGAAGCGATCTGGATGTTGTGGTGCGAACTAAAGCAGAAGAAGTCGCCTTCACTTGTAACCGATGGACTCACTTCTGTAGCTAAATGTCGCCGGTTGTAACGGTTCCCGTGGCCGTTTTTTTCCTCCCAGTCGGACGGAATCGGCTGACGGACACCGCGCGCACGTAGACACACACACGCACAGAGACACGCTGAACATAACCGCTTACCAATGTTCGCCTATCGCGGTCCATCTCGACCTCGTCGTCTCTCGCACAGACCCGGGCTGTTGTTTGTTCGCACCGCCTCCCAGTCGGAGAAGAGCCGGAGAAAGCGTCTTTTTTAATTTTCTTTTTCTTCTTCTTCTTCTTCTAAATAACCGTTCGCTGTCATGCACGCGTAGAGAGCGAGCGAGCGAGATAACAAGACCGGGAAGCAGGAGTTGTTTTGGGTTGTCTCCTTTTTCTTTCTTTTTTTTTTTTACTACCCTGGCCAAACTTGGAGAAGACGTGTTTTCCAGCCGGTGTTTTACGCTCCTCGGTGCTGAAGTGCTGCGTTTCAGGTTGGTTTGGAAGATTTTTCACTCAACTTGCCCTCCTCTCCCCTCCTTTAACCATCTCTTCAGGGGGGGTGATGTGTCCATTTAAACTATTGCTCCTGTTTTTGTGTGTGTGTGTGTGTGTGTGTGTGTGTTTAAGGTCATTCTAAAATCCTGACCTGGATCCGGACTGTATGTGGGTCTGGATTCCTTATGGCCCCTCTTATTTGTGGGGAATCATTTGCCTCATTGCATGTTTTGAATGGGGATGGGGGGGCAGTTCGTGATCTTTTGCAGGGGGGGGGGGGCGGTTTTGCCCTTTTTTCTGCATGGCGTGTTAACCTGCATGCAGAACCTGTTTTATACAAATCTTAAAAAGTTTACTCCAGGGAGTTCAAATAATGTGGGAATTGTCAGCTTCAGCGCTCAAATCAATAGCTTCAGCTTTGTGTCCGTGCATTAAAGCACCTGTGGGCTTCATCTTTCTCTCCTCTTTATATCTCCTTTTGTCCTTATAACATAACTTTTTTTTTTTTGGTTATTGTCTTCATGAGTCAGCAACTGTGTGTTCTGAAGTTTCCAGAAGCTGCCCCCCCCCATCCCAAAGTTGTAAACTTATAGCTTTCCCATGAATATCGCTCTGCACTTGCAACATCTAAAAATAAAGTTCACACCTGTAAAGTAATCATGTAGCTGATTGTGTACGTCACACAGTGACGTTGCGGTCTGTCGCCTCCCTTCCTCTCCGAGCTGCGTCACGATATGTGAAGCCACGCGAAGTGACTCAGAAACCGAATTACGTTTTTTTTCCCCTTATCTCTGCGTGCGCCGCAGCAGCAGAACCTTGTTCCTTGAACTGCACTGTATTCATTCAAGTGGAATCTCCCAGCAAATGAATGTTTGCACAAAAAAAAACAAAAAAAAAACAGGGCTTGTTTTTTGCCCCCCTCTCGCATGGGAATCTCTAGTGGGACGCCCATACATAATACATGCGTTGAAAAATGGGAACATTACAAGCGGCACGAAAACGTCACCGTGGCCCGAGTCGCCATAACTGAAGCGAATTGACAGTTATTGCCGTAATGGGTCCGTTCTCAGAGGTTTCAATTACTTAAAGCACTTTTTTTTGGAGGGGGCTCTATAAAAACGTCCCATCACGTCGGTGACACCCACACAAAGGATTCTGTGTTCATCGCTTCATAGCTGAGTGTCTCCCGCTGCGTCTCCTCCCCAGGTGATAGTGAGCAGAGGCGCTGAGAATGATGGACCATCTCAGCGAGGCCTGTTTGGGCAAGGAGAACTCCGACCTGGTCAACAGCATGGCCGAGGCGAAGGCCCCGCCGGCCAAGCTGCCCCGGCTGGAGCAGAACGGCAGCCCACTGGGCCGGGCCAGGCTGGGCAGCACCGGGGCCAAACTCGCCGGGGTCCCGTACAAGCCTGCCGGCCACCTGCTGAAGACCTGCCACAAGAGAGGTGAGAGAGGGGAGAAAAAGAACGAGTATGTTTCTATTTAATAATTGTGTCAACAACGTGCTGCCTTTCAGCCTCTCAAATGTGAAGATCTGCCGATTGTCTCCGTTTCTTATGACTGTACATTTTGGGGTTTTGCCCCGTTTATTCGACAGAACAGTCAGTTTGAAGACTTCGTCCTGGATTCTACTTCTGATAGAGCTGAAATAAGTAGTCCGTGAATTGATCCACTTCTCAAATGTGAAGATTTGCTGCTTTTCTTCGTCTTGTGTGACAGAAAACGGAATGTTTTTGGGGCAATACGAACAATATGAATATGGAAATCTGTGATGAGCTTTTTCTCCACCATTTTTTGACATTTTATAGACTTAATCGATTAATTGAGAAAATAATCAGCTGATTAATTGCTGATAAAAAAAACAATAGTTGTACCAATAATGACAATAAATATATTCTTTAGTCCGTACAAACTAATTATGAAACAGATATAGCTGAACTAACTTTACGAGAATAATAAACCATGTAAATAGAGGAGAGCTATTTAAATGCACCTTAAATACCCCCCCCCTGTCCCGTCCCACACCACCTTCTACCCACCACCACCCTGCATGCTCTCCAAGACTCTTAAACCTTTTTACAATGTGTCTTTGGTCCACTCAGCACACACACACACACACTGCACACACACACTGCACACACTCCCACTTATTTGCCCAGACAATAGCTAATAGAGGAGCACTGTGAGAGTTATTCCTGCGTCGGGCTATATAGCGCTGTGTCACCGCTCCTCTCTATCCAACCGCAGCCCTCCCGCTCCGACATTTGTTTATTAAGGGAAAGTTTCAGTCCTTTAAGAGCCATTCTTGTTTAAAGGGAGCCTTTACTTTGGGATTATGACATAGCTTTTTAATAAAACTGGTGTCGTCTCGTGAAAAACACGGCGGGCAAAGCGATCCAAAAAAAAAAAATGAAGCTTTTTATGATTATGTTGTTTTCTTCTTAGTGGGTTGGAAATGAGTTTGAAAGCTGCAGGTTCGGTGTTGTAGTAGCACTTGGCAGCTCTTCTCTTTGTTTGTTTGGCTGGTTTGCTTTTCTTTGGCCAGGAGGGACTCAGGAACTCTTGGAACGTGGCTGTGTGAGTGTCCTCCAATGGGCCGTTTCTCTTATTCGCTCCTTTAATCTACGCGTCGCACTCCAGCTGAGAGAGCTTAATTTTTCGCCTCCATCATCTGCGCTCCTCTCGGCCTCCTACGACGCCCCGATTCCCTCCCAAAGCCTCCTCGTCGCTCTGCCCTCCTCTCACGCTTGCCGAGTTTCTTCCCGGGGTAAAGGGGCGAAGCGGCCGAGAGGCTCACAGTGGGCATTGTGTCCGAGCCCGAAACAATATTTACCGCAGCTCTCTCTGGGCTCCCTGGAAACAAAGCCGGTATTGATCCCCCCCCAAATGAACCTACACAGCAGTCTTTATTGTTAGATCTTTATCTATTAAAATCAGGGGAGGAGAAAAGCAGCTCTTTCAGCACATTCCCTGGCATCTGTCGGCTTATTGATTGTTTTGCCAGAGCTGTGTGCATCTTCTGGAATTCCTGGGATCGGAAAATATGAGAACGGAATGGTTTTAATCGGCATAGACGATAAATGTACGTGTTGAGGTGAGAGTAGAGTGGAGGCAGACTGAGGAGGTATAGGGCCACACCGTGAAGGATTCACGTCGTACAGGAAGCTATCGATACTTTGACAGCATTTCGATTTTCCGCCGTTGTTTCATTCAAACAGAGACTTCGAAAGGCCAAGTTGTCCCCTCGCCCTTAAACTTTCTTACATCGCCGGGATGTTATTTTAAGATAAAAAATGGTATATCAGTGATAGTTGCAGAACATTCGCCAGTCTTTGGACAAGGATTGCTCATTCCACCTAACAGCGGAGCCACTTTTGACACAGACTAGTAAACCTCGGGGCGCGGAGGTGGAACGGGTTTTGAAGCACTGCATCATGGGAAGATGATTTTTTTGGTTGGCAGGCAGAAGGAAAGTCTGTGATCAGAGAACCTCGATAGTGAACAAAACAGTTAATTGTGCCAAAAGGAGACACACGAGTGGAAAGATTTCTGTGGCTGCTGTTCACACTGAGCTAAAGGTGATATAATGTATCACTTATTGAACTCACACCTCCCATACGTGCAACATCTCTGTAATATTATGGCATCGTCTTAAAACCTAGAGCAAGAAAAGACGACTGCGGGAAGGAATCCTCCAACAGTTGATCAGATCACGTCTTGAAATTGGATTACAGATGGGAAAAGCACTTGGAAATTATATGACAAAAGAGAGCATTTCTAAATAAAATAAAATAAGAGCTAAAACAAATGCAGCCTCAGAAACTGTGCAGGTTACTGTGCACCCAAGGAGCGTCTGATTCCCCACGTTGATGCGAGTGTTTGGCATTGAGACAGAAAGGTGAGGGCTTAGATAGAAATCGCCCCATTAAAGATGAAAAATGCCTTTGTGGTCCAAACCCATCCTTTAGTTCATTTCTGTCCAGTACTTCCACTCAGCAGCAATCTAATCACACCGCTCACAACCACTCGACGCTCAACCTCAAGTGTAACTCAATCGTCGGCGCTAAATATTAATCTCGACCCCTGAAAGCTGAAGGTCAAAAGTTTGCACGTGAAGAAATGCGAACCCTCCGGCTCTCTAACTTGTGCCTCCGTGTGTCCCTCAGGCAACATGCTGCCCGTGTTCTGTGTGGTCGAGCACTACGAGAATCCCATGGATTTTGACAGCAAGGAGGAGCACGCCGAGTTCGTCCTGGTGCGCAAGGACATGCTCTTCAACCAGCTCATCGAGATGGCCCTGCTGTCGCTGGGCTACTCCCACAGCTCAGCGGCCCAGGCCAAAGGTAACCGATGATGTCACTCATCGACTGTCCGTCACCATGTCTTCTTTTCCCCTCCTTTATTTTATCTCTTTAATGCTCATTGGCTTTTCCACAACGTTTTCCCGACATACTTCTGTTACACACTCAAACACACACACACACACACACACACACACACACACACTGTGTGACCATAATAGCCTCCCGCCAGCAGATCTGAAGCCACAGAAGCACATCCTGACACTGATCCCAGACAGGAGATGCTCAAGTCTCTCGAGGGTCACACACACATTCCCACACGGATGTATAAAGTCTAAATGCACAGGCGTACACTCTAAAATGTTTACATTTGCGTATTGTGCATATAAGTGAGTAGGACACACACACACACACACTCGTACAATATATATTTATATACACTCAGTGACTCAGTGGGTGGGAGGGGCAGGTGGAGGAAAGGGTCCGCTAATTGCACTTGAGCACACGCTGGCCGAGGGTGGCTGGCTGTTTGAAGGTGCCTCTTAGCGTGCTCTTTTATTATAGCCTGTCCATCACACTGCAGCGCACAGACACACACACACACACACACACATCTTAGTACACCATAAGTTTACTGGTGTGGGCTGCCACTTGAATTCAAGGTAGTCTCAGGAGAAATTGTGGCACGGACGTTGTGATTTTAGGGACAAATTGTAAAGTATATGTAGAGTGTTTATGGCACTGGTTTATGATAAAGTTATTATTTGTAGTTAAGCAGCTATGCATTGAGCCAAGATGCTAAAATTAACTTTGTGCTAATGTGCTCTCTTGTTTTCTTTTTTTTAATGTTTCGTCTCGTGTCCATTGTCCGTCCACATCTCGTGTCCACGTTCACGCGTGTGTGTGTGTGTGTGTGCGCACGTGTCCCGTCATCCAGGTATGATTCAGGTGGGGAAGTGGAACCCCGTCCCCCTGTCATACGTGACAGACGCACCGGACGCTACAGTGGCTGACATGCTGCAGGACGTCTACCACGTGGTCACGCTTAAGATCCAGCTGCACAGGTAAGAAACACATAAACAAACACACACACACACACACAGGCGCGTTTCCCTTTACAGTATACACTAGAAGCTAACACACATGAACGCACAGATGTGTACCGATCCCAGATATGTGTAGGTGTTCATACAAGTTTTTTATTTTTTAGTTTTTTA